>NW_027192194.1:943102-1114975 GCF_041956535.1 Calcarisporiella thermophila
GTGGTGGAGGAGGAAGCGGAGGGGGAAGTGGTGGTCGCGGTGGTAGCGGTAGTGGAGGAGGTGGTGGAGGCCGTGGTGGTGGTGGTGGTGGTGGTGGTGATGGAGGTGGAAGTGGAGGAAGAAATGGAAATGGTGGCAGAGGAGGAGGTGGTAGCGGTGGTAGTGGAGGAAAAGGAGGAAGTGGGGGTAGCGGCGGCAGCGGTGGAAAGGGAGGCAGTGGCGGTAGCGGTGGTAGCGGTGGAAAGGGAGGCAGTGGCGGTAGTGGTGGGAGAGGAGGTGGTGGTGGTAGTGGCGGTGGCGGCGGAAAAGGGGGTAGTGGCGGTAGCGGTGGAAGAGGAGGTAATAGTGATAGCGGTGGAAATGAGGATTGTCCTCCGGGAGATAATGGCAACAATAATGAGGGAAACAATGGGTGTAGCAATCCATGTGACCAAGGGCCAAATAGTCAAAGCAATGAGGAGAATATGGGGTGTGATAATCCGTGTACCGATGGAGGCGGTGGTAGTGGCGAAGAAGAACAGGGGAGCGAGGAGACTAGTGGAAGCAGGAGCGATACACAAAGTGGGGATGGAACCGGTGGAGGTGGGGGAGAAAATCAGAGTGAAAGCAGTCGAGAAAGTCACCGGGAAAGCCATCGGGAGAGCCACCGGGAGAGCCATCGGGAGAGCCACCGGGAGAGCCACCGAGAATCTCACCGAGGTAATCAAGGCAATCCACCGGGTGAAGGAGGAGAGGAAACGGGACAATCGGAAAGTTATGACGAGACTTTTAGTGAGCTTCCTGCCGGTTCCAATGATATGAACGAGAGCCAAGAGGAAGAAACCGCCGAAATGCAATCATCTCCACAAAATTACCGCAAATCGCACCGCAAATCCCAACGTAAAACCCATCGAAAAAGCTACCGCAAAACCCATCGAACAAGCTACCGTAATACTAGGGGGGGACAAGGCCAAAATAGTACAGATGGAGAGCCCTATGATGAGTCAAGTGCACCCGGCCAAGACCTCACCAAGATACAAGATGAGAGTTTTAGCCAGCAATACACACACGAGGTCACCTATCTCCAGGCGCCCCAGGGCCAAGAGGCACTCCCAAAACGTGCTCTCGTAACTCGCCTCTCCAACATAAAGCAAGTAGAAGAGGAGTCAGCGAGGGCAAGAGAGAGCAGGGGAAATCCGCACCGGCACGACCGAGACCACCACGGGTACAGATAGCCGCCATAATATCTGGAAATAATCATATCATTGTGTGAGAAATCTATTTTTATATACTTTTTTTTTAATATAAATTATTGTTTTTTTAGTCTTCTTGTTTATTGTTAATAAATTTCTATTTATGGATATTGAGAATCATTCCACGCTCCCTTTTCACAAAACATAAGTACCTATGGTAGGGCTGCATACACTTTTGATTAGATGGTTAAGAAAATTGGAATAGCTACTCCAACTTCCTTGGTTGTTTCTAAGCACAAGCGGGTTCCTCGTCTCCCTCAACTGGCCCCTTTAATCTTGTTGATATATTTTCAAGAAAAAAAGTCGGCATTTAAGTTGCTACGAGTAAATAAGAGTTTCTAGCTAATTAGGTTTCTCGTTGAGCTCGCTTTGAACTGGTGGTGCTTTTTCAATGTTTCACTCAATGGTTGTATTATTATCAACTCAAATCGTCCTGGTAAAGTTTGTGTACGCCGTTGGATATTCGGATGACCCAGCGTCATCTTGTAAGGGAAAAGCGTGGCTTTATATTAGGGAGGACGAGAAAAACGTGCAATAGTCCTTTATATTTACGAAGGCAACACATGAAAGAACTTGGGCTATATATGAACATATGAATCGGTAGGTTGGCTATTTCCGGTGAATGGGATGCATTTGTTAATGCATACTACTTGAGGCTACCCCCTGTGGCCTCTGGCGGCGGAAGTATTGCACTGGAAAATCCCGTTTTCTCCATTGATGACAAGACACTATCGCACGTGACAAATGGGTTAAGTTTTTCGATGAGTAGCCCGGTCTTGATCCAGTCCTGTTATTGCACTTGATTGCGCTTCGAATCCACCCCATGGTGCAAGAGAGGGGATGGGGGGCCATGGCGCCAAACGCTAGGTAACTCTGCGTGGATTTGGATTAGCACAGCACAAGTTTATGTAACTTGTTAAATAAGGGAGAGGAGGAGTGCTGTAATCACTGCGTTGGAAATCGAGAAGAAAAGGCTATGGGAGAGCTAAATGGTAGTGAAACCATGGCTATCCCCCATATCACACCTCCGCCTAATGGGGTGTATTTTCGGCAATTTCGGCCAAAGGGGGGTTCCTAATCACTGCATCTGCTCGCTCGCAACCCTCCCTCGACCGCAGCCGCTCAGAATATAGCCGGCCAAAAGCAGGAGCGGGCGGCGGCCAATCAGCAAGCATGGCTTGTATTTCTCCTATGTTATCTTTCAAATCGGGTGATGGTCAGGCTGTCGCCATCCCTCGCCTAAGATGCTGGTGGGGATTAAACCTACTCAGGTTGCAATAGCGGGTTTCACGTGTGTGTGGGAAAGTGACGATCGAATTCTTCTATTGGATGCACCTTGGCCTAATTTGGTGCCCCCTTACGAAGGGGATGGGGAGGGGCTTTCGAGTACCTCATATGGCACCCATTTCCTGGCAAACTCAGAAAGGCAGCGCCGTGAAGCTGAGTGGTTTCCTAGGCCCGATGGTCGGCGTTTTTCTAAATCCGAAAATTGGATTCTCCTAGAAGCCGCTTATCACCACCGGCTGTTCGACGGGGAGGGCGGCTCTTCCTCATGCCTCCTCCGGGCTCAACCGGCGGAGGGGGGAGGCGGAAGGGGCATTAGCCTTAAGCTTCAAGGATAGCCTTTAGTTTCTGTAATGAACCGGTAATGAAGGGAATCCAAAGGGTGAGAAAACAATGAAGCCATTTTTGCGGAGAAGCCCAGGGCAATCTAATCACGCTGCAGAGTGTCAGGTTGGTGGCTCAGGGGGTTGGCTGTTTCGGCCAACCATGTGGCAGCTCAGAGAGGCGAGGTGGCCTATCGCCAAGCGCCGTGATTTGTAACATAATTACTCGCCAATACAAGCAAGCTTCTTAAACTCCCAAACTCTACCGTCACCCGTATCCCATCGGCCGAGGATGCTTATGCAGTGGCCCTCTCTCCTGGCCCGTACTACATTGCGCAGCCTCTGGCAAAGTGTGCAAACCTTATACCTCCGCCCTGAATGGACCCTTTATTTATAAAACTCGTTTTCTCTTGTTACTCGTTTCTCCTCAGGCGGCTTTCTCTCCCCCCTTTTTCTATTCGCATTGTGGCCTTGGTTTTCTTTCGAATCCACAATCCCGCGGCATCAAGAGAAGCTTTCTTCCCCCCCTTCTTTCCTTCCCTCTTTTCTTCTCGCTTCCCGCCCAACATTGTCCCGCTGCCGCACTGGAAATCGCTGCACACCTCAAATTCCCCAAAAATGATGCTTTCCACAAGCCTCTCCATCAAAACCGCTGACGGAACGCGAGTCAGCCTACTGAATGACGAAATCCCATCATTCCCTCATGTTTACAACGGCAACAAAAATAGCCCTGACACCACAAATACCAAAAGAAGATACCCTTGCCATTACCCAGGCTGTGGAAAAAGCTTTACTACAAGGTACCTGATGATTGCTTGGCCCATCTTTAAACAAACAAAGACTATATTTAGTGTGCCTGGCTCTTTTTTGATAGCGGCCATCTTGCACGCCACAACCGGATACACACCGGGGAGAAAAACTTCTCCTGCCCTGTGTCAGGCTGTAACTCTCGCTTCAGTCGCCAGGACAACATGCTTCAGCACATGCGAACGCATTTGACCGTCAAGCGCCGGGGACGCTCGCGTACCGCAAACTATGGCTTCAGCCATCCAAGCGGGCTTCTAGAATACAGCCCTACCGAGTGGAGACAGCAATCCGTTGGCCCTGAGGCGCACCACGGATATGGGAACCCGCAGCCGCCTTCGCAGCAGACGCATTCTTATCTTCAGAGACAAGAGAGCGCTCCCCTTCTTCCTG
Source organism: Calcarisporiella thermophila (assembly GCF_041956535.1). Classification (NCBI taxonomy): domain Eukaryota; kingdom Fungi; phylum Calcarisporiellomycota; class Calcarisporiellomycetes; order Calcarisporiellales; family Calcarisporiellaceae; genus Calcarisporiella; species Calcarisporiella thermophila. Next base: position 947,139 of record NW_027192194.1, read on the forward strand.
CTTGCGCTCCCTCTGAAAGGGTGATTTCGGCTCTTCCCTCGGCCGGCACTCGGGAATTGCCATCTCCCTTTCCACAAGCTAGTAGACCGATGAGTCATAATTACCCACTCACTGCGCATCTTCCACATCATTCTCACTTTACAAGTCCCCCTCCAGTTGGCCAGGAAAACGTCCCAAAGTCCTATCCTATGGCACCCTCCTATGGCCCCTGGGATTCCATAGCCGGGAGTAGGCACAGCAAAGCGAGGAGCCAGAGCGAGGAGTGCCCTAGGCTGGCTGATTTTGCAGACGTGGTTACTGCCCTAGGTTGACCTATTTTTATTTCCCGCATATCCCTATGTTATTTTTATATTATATCCACGCCTCACTTTATTTATCCCCCTTTTTATCATAGATTAACATTGTTTTTATATTATGTTTGTTTAGTGATCTGTATATGTACTCTATTTCTTCAACATAGCAAAGCCCCCTCTATACTCTCCATTGATCCATAAATAAAATTTGCTGAATAATATACCTCTAATGTGTAAACTGGATCGATGTGAATCAGAAGGCATAAACTTAGGTGGGGTGGGTCTATAGGTTTGGCTTTCTTCTTCACATTTTGAGCCCATGTTCTAGATCGAACAACGTTAAAGTATGATCCTAATTGATGGGAGAAAATATGCATGTTCGTCTTGTATAAAGGTAATCATTCCGCTCCTACTTCTTTTGATCTCCTCTTCCGCTTTTGATCTCTCACCTTGGGTTCTACTTTTACTTTTTCTAATCTTTGGAATTTTCCGTTGCTAGGGTCATCGCGCTTCCCACTGTCACCATAAAGACCGAGAGCTCTTTGAGATTTTCCGCAAAGGTCGTCCAATCACTCAATGTTCATACTGCAGAGAACGGCGAAAAACTAATCGAGTTCATATTAAATGCGTGTGTAGATGCGAAAAGGCTACTATTCGTAAATATCCATGTTGATAGATTGGTATTGGTATATTCATTTTTTTTAACTATTCTCTTCTTATTAGCAAAATGCAATTGCGGAGTAGGGGCAGAATGTCTATGTTGTCTACCTAGTAGAGGGAAATCCGATCCGTTCATATCTCAAAATGAATCTGTTGCTGCTCTTTATAACTCCGAGAATAACGGTCCTCCCCAGAAGGAGACAACTAAGAAAATAAAAGCCCCTTCAGTAGACGATGCCATTTCTACGATTCCAAATCAAGGATTCGAGCCATCACATCAGCCATCTCTGCTCAATCCTGAATCGTCGTCTGTCCCTCACACTTCAATTTCTGCGAATCCCGGATCAAGCAATAGACCGCGTGGTTGTTGTGCGAAGGGCGCTCGAGCCGTAGTGAACGGCATCCAGAGTAACTCGGGTATTGCCGGTGCACACCAGCCTATTTCGTCCGGGGCCTCTTCAATGAGTTTGCCACCTCCTTCAAAGGACACGCCAGAGTTATCAGACCCAACGAATGTTGTAATGGATATACCTGGAGCAGAGGTTCCGATGGAGCTCCCGAGCGATCGGGTAAGCACGCAAAATCTCGGCCAATTTCCGCCCGAACTTGCCAGCACCCTCTCCGAAGTTCTCTACAACAATAGCCTCTTGGAAGAGCCTAACCACAAAGTGCTCTTAGAGCTTTTCCAGGCCTCCCAAATCCAGGATCAACCCGCCTTAATGCGAAGCTGTCCGGCCATCATCCCGGATATAAGCTGCGCCTCTGCGGTATCCGGTCAGGAGGCATGTACGTGCGGGGAGGTATGCTACTGCCTTGGGTGTGGGTTGATGGATGACCTAACGGGCACTATGGGAAAGTGCTGCTCCGCCCTAGAATAGGAATTTCTGTATAATAGGAAGATATGTATACACATTGATACATTTATATACATTGCCATTTTGATTTTTTCATCTTTCATCTTTATTGTTTATTTTTATTTTTCCTCGACGCTGTTGTACTCTAATGAATCCTCTCAAACTTTTTTTTTGGCGCAGCAGCCCTCCTGGAATCCAGTTTGAATTTCTACTGTAAATTTCTGACATAAACCAGGTAATTTCGTGAGATAGTGGAAGAAAAATTATTTGACCATGATCAACAGAGCTCCAGCAATTCCACTGCGTGCTTACGGTATCACCTTTGGAATTGGAGTAGTGATGGGGGGATTAATTGAGTATGGGCTTATCAAGGCAAATTATTGTAAGCATTCTTTACACGTGTGATATTTCGACGCTTAATTAACCATGGTTGCAAATGTAATTCTTTGGGATCTGAATTAGATGATATGTTGACGGCATACGAGGCCAAACAACGCGCGAAGGAATTGGAGGACTTCGAAGAAGGAAAGCAGCGGATTGAGAAGATGAAGGCCAATAATAGCCAAGAGTAAGCACTCAACCGGAGAATGGGTGTCAGACATTCTTCCACGGAGGAAGCGAACACGACTTATTCTTCTTCTCTGGGGCGGTGGGCGAAATTTTTGATGGCTCGAGCCGAATTAGTCTGGCTCCTTTATAGACGTTTTCTTTTGTATATTTCCTTTTGCTTCATTTTGCCATATCATGACAGTGAATAAAACTCGGTACATATTTTCACTCCAAATTTTCTTCCGAGTCACAGTATCAATTTATTCACTTGATATTCTACGAAATGGCCAAAGACAATCCTAACCATGTAGAATTCGCGGACAGCGAACTGGATGTGAACGCTTTATTGCGAGAAGTAGCTCAGGCCGATGGAATGCTTAACGATCTCGACGCACGTTTAGATACATTTAACAGCAAACTGAACGAGTTGCTCATGGCATTTGGGGAGAAATCGGAAGATGATAAATCGAAAAGCGCTGCACAACCAGACACAGAGCTGGAAACAGACAAGAGGGAGAATGAAGGCGCGCTAGAGGAAAATTCCGCAGAGAATCCAAGTGCATAATCATATATACAATGTATATTTATAATTTATTTTCACGGATTTAGCTTCAGGGGTAGGAGTCGATCCTCTTTGCGCCTCCTGCCTTGTTATACTTTCATAAATCCAAGGCTGTAACATGGTCGGCATGTGATTAAATAAGGAACGCATTTTTTGATTCCCATGACAAAATACAAATGAAATTAAGCTGTAAATCAGAGAGTCAAATAAAAGGTTGCTAGGTTGCTTCCACTGCACGGTGTTTGACCCCACGCCCCTTCTTCTTTACCCCTCTACTTATACCCACGCTCTTGGTTTCCATTCTTACAAATGAAACTCTTCCTTGGTCAGCAGTCGCGAATATCACAGGCGTTCCAGATCTCCCGTGGTCCCCCTGTTCCCATGGTTGGCTCTCAAGTAACTCTAGCTCCATTGGGGTGGGCAATAAGTTGTGCATACCACCGAGTACTACTACCACACGGAATGCAGGTTGGCCAGGACTAGACTTGCGGAAGGAGGGGCGCGGTTTGTAAACATAGTAATCCACGGCATCAAATGGATCAAATGTAGGATCCAGCCCCGTGCGGGGTACTGAGGGGATGATATTGATGCGTGAATATACTTCATCGTAACTTGCACATGAACCTGGAGAGACAAGGGGGCGAATTCCTCGAGGTTTTAGGTGCAGATGTGATTGCATAAATCGGAAGAGACAAGAGAAGGCTCGCCCCAGAACCATCAATGCTTTCTTTAGAACGCGGTAAAAAATATTAAGTGTGGATGTACCATCTAGAGGAGCATGAATTAGTACTCGCGTTATTAAGCATTTTCCCACCATTATGGCAAATTGCTTAAAAATTAAAACGATTACCCTTTTTTATCTGCGGAGATGAAGATACTTGAGCATCAGGTGAAGGATCGGAAAGAAGAGATGGATGTGGTCGAAAAACATTGAACCCACACCGTTTCAAGTGCGCGAACACCTACCGGTTATTATGCAATTAAACGGGCGCAATGAACAGATAGAAATGGATAGCTTCACATTTCATACTTGATACTTCTCAAGTGGTAGGATGTTGTCACCGAATATTGTCGCATAGGCCTGCTGTACTGACATGTATGACTCACCGCAGCCATATTTTACTAGGAGACTTCCTCGCTCGACAAGAAAGAGCATCTCCTCTGGAAGTAGCATCATTTTTCCCTGGTGATAGGTTCTCCCCATTGTATTGGCCCAATTTCCCCGTGGAACCTCAACACAAGCTAACTGTTGGTCAGAATCCCAAGTTGCAATCGCGAACTCTGTTCTATACCCAAAAGAAATTGAGTGTCCATTCATTCGCAAGCAACAGATGGTGTACCTTTTTCGCGTCCTTTCTTCTTGAAGAACCTCATAAAAGGCCTGCCTTGCGGCAAGAACTTGATTGTGCTGGCGCTCAGAGCCATCAGGCGCCTCTTCTTTCTCTCCTAGTCGTGGGATGGTGGAAGTATTTTTAGAATTTTTTCCTTTGCTAATGGAATCGTTATCAATGAATATCGCCATTATTAGCCACTTAAGAATAAAAACTACTCACCGTGAGGAGAGTAGAGCCCTGTAGTCGGGATAGTGCTCGTCTTCCTCGTCCAGCTCCGCGCTATGCATTTCTTTTTTCTCCATTAAAAATCTTCATAAATATATATTATGTAGATGACAGAGTTCAATCTTTCAAAATGAAATTTGTACATGCTAATTTGCGGTCACATTTCGCCGTCCGATGTAAATAAATAGGCTTAAATGAAAACGACTTTGCCGTCCACCCGATCTTCCTCATCACTATGGGAAAGAAGAAACAAGGATATAATGCCAAAGCACGGCAGTCTATAAGAAATCTAGGCAAATCAAATCCCAATGCGTGGGATGATACAGTTGCGGTCGCTACGCCTGAAGCGAATGCTGAGGTCGACATGAATCTCGAGAGGTGAGTTGGAAGTTTCTCCCTAAACAGCTGCATGGTATCCAAAGTATCTCTTCTTGGCTAATCTATAAAATGAATATCTTAAATTTCAGCTCCTCCGATCCAAATGCATTTATGATTATACCCGAGACGAAGGAGGAGAAAGAGCGCCGCAAAGAGGAATTAAGACAGCAGCTACGAGAGCAACAGCCGGAAATGTCTCAAAAGAAGAAGAAGAGGCTAGAAAAATACATTGTATGTGAAGTTAATAAGACTGGAATCCACGGATAGTATTTTGAAATGGTATTATTGATGTTCGTAGGAGAAAAAATTGAAAAAAGAAGAGCGCGTCGTTCTCTTCGAAAAATTATCGTAAGCTATTTCAAAATTAACACGCATCTTCTATTTGAAGTGGTTCTAGCTGCACACTTTACCCTTTCCTTCTATCTCGTAGGAAGTCGGCGTGGTCATCCGAATTGATGAAATCATCCAAAGAAATAGGTCGCCCGGTATGATATTCAGCCCTGATTATATGTTTAGAATTCCAATGAATAACGGATCTTCTCTCATATTGAATAGAAAGAGACTATGCGCGAAAAGCTACGTCGAGCTGTGAATGAGCAGAAATCCGGCCTACCTCTTTCTAATCCCGATGTCCCGCTCTTCAAAGAGGTTGAAGTATCATCGTTAGATAATGATGAACAAATGGATGAAGAAGATGAGGTTGAAAAGATTTCAAAGGGATCTTCACTAGACGAACGGAATATTGCGTCAAAAAAAGTAGAGGCGGAAAAGAAAGCTGGTGAACCTGCAAAAGAAGATATTCCGTCGGTCATAGTTGGCGGAGCCCTGAAACGCAAAGCGGACGGCCTTCCCGTTCCTCTTGTGAAAAAGAAGAAGAAGAAGAAGAAGGTTACTTTTTTTTTTATCGAAATAACAGCCAAAATCATTGCTGATTATGACTGATATTAATATAGTCAACTATCCCGGCCGCAGTGCGAGCAAGATTCCATAAACCTCGGCCAGAGGAGCTGTTAGGGGAAAGTGATGAAGATGAGGATAAGAGGCATGAGAGTGAGGTGGAGAGCGATGACTCTTTCGATAGCTCGAATTCTGAGTATGATACCGATAAAGAGGAGATGAAAGAAGATGAAGAAGAAGCAAAATCAACAGAACACGAGGAAACACGGAAAAAAGAAATGGAGAGCGATGCAGATGGCATTAAAATCACTGAAAACAAGGGCGGCAGCTTAGCGGAAATGGCTGCAATGGCCAGCAAGCCCGCTGCTGCTCCTCCCACTCCTTCGAAAACGGAAATGGAAAAGCCCAAAACAGTGTCGCTATCCACTCCCACGAACTCCACATCAGAAGAACCTACGGTGCCGAAGAAAACTGTAAATTTTTCCTGGTTTCCTGGTGCAAATTCGGGTGTAGGAGTTATTATTGACTTTGATTTCATTATGCTCTATCCAGAAATTCTATGTCACTGTTAATCGCCCACCGGAGCTTCAGGAAGCGAGGTTGAAACTTCCCGTTTGTGGAGAAGAACAGGTAGGCGAGATTGCCGTATTCTATATTGCTAGATTAACTAATCAAATAATATCAGGTCATCATGGATGCAATCACCCATAATCCAGTGGTGATTATCTGTGGTGAGACTGGGTCCGGCAAAACGACGCAGGTGCCTCAGTTCTTATACGAAGCAGGTTATGGTCACGCCGGGAGTGGTAAATTCCTTGTTGTAGCGGCCGTAGTCCGAAGCAGAATTACTTATATAAATCTCTCCCTCTCTAGACAACCCTGGTATGGTTGGTATTACCCAACCGCGTCGTGTGGCTGCCGTCAGTATGGCCAAACGTGTTGCTCAGGAACTTGGGGTCACAGAAGAGACAGTTTCCCACCAGATTCGTTATGACACCACTGTATCTCCAGACACCAAGATTAAGTTCATGACAGATGGTGTACTACTTCGTGAACTCGCCACGGATTTCCTTCTTTCGCGCTATTCGGCTATCATTATTGATGAAGCCCACGAGAGAAGTCTTAATACTGATATCCTGATTGGAGTAGTCAGTCGAGTTCTACGGTTGAGGGAGGAAATGAGTAAAGAGAACCCTGAAAAGGTCAAGGTATGCCTGAATCTCCGAATTTTATGTGTGCACATATATTTTTTTCTTCTTTACTCCTGTGGCTAACAACGTCTGAAAAGCCCTTGCGAATTATCATCATGTCTGCTACGCTACGCGTTGAGGACTTCACTTCAAATCGAACCTTGTTTGATACACCACCGCCAATCCTCAAAGTCGATGCAAGACAGTATCCTGTGAGTAACGAATGAGTTATCCTGCTCTATCCCGCCTATTTCTTTGAATACATAGTGCAGTTGCTAACCACGACTTTCTCTGTCTCCCCCTCAAGGTAACCATGCATTTTAATAAGCGAACTCAGGCAGACTATGTTACCGAGGCCTTCAGAAAAGTCTGCAAAATTCACGCAAGGCTACCTGCTGGAGGAATTCTTGTGTTTCTCACTGGGCAAAACGAGATTTCGGTACTCTGCAAAAAGCTGCGCAAACGCTATCCAATGCCGCAGGATGATAAAAAGACCAATCTGAAGCAGAGCAAAAAGGACGAAGACATAGAGAAAAAGAGCGAAAAAGTTAATCCACGAAATAGTTAGTAATAACTGGTACACAGATTTACCCTGGCCGAGCTCTGACCTTGATTCCCCTCTCTTAATTAGCTGATGTGGAATTGGAGGAATTGGCAATTGGAGAAAACGAAGATTTCGAAGATTTTGATTCGGATGAATCCGATGTTGACATTCAACCCTCTGATGATGAGGCCGAAGTTAACAGTACGTAGAATAGACGAATTTTGTATCCCGTTCAAAGACACTTTAATAATCCATAATGACCGTAATTCTAGCACCGCTTCACGTTCTTCCCCTCTACTCGCTCCTCCCTACCTCTGCACAAATGCGTGTCTTCCAGCCTCCACCCGAAGGGACTCGCTTGTGCGTGGTTGCGACCAACGTAGCAGAAACTTCCCTCACTATTCCCGATATCAAATATGTTGTCGATTGTGGTCGTGTGAAAGAGGTGAGCTATATTTCGAGGATGGGATGCCTATGATATTGTTAACTCTTCATTCATATTTAATCATAGCGGCAATACGATCCGCAATCGGGTGTGCAATCATTTGAAATAGGATGGACCTCCAAGGCATCCGCCGATCAGGTCAGTATACGATCGATAAGCGTGTGCGCAGAGTGTGCTATTAATACCCTCTTTCTGCTTTAGCGAGCTGGGCGTGCAGGTCGTACCCAAGCAGGCCACTGTTATCGCCTGTATTCCTCGGCGGTGTTCGATAACGAATTCCAGAAATTCAGCATCCCAGAAATCAATCGGATACCTATCGAAGGTACTCTATCCTTTTGGAAAAGAAAATTGAAGCAACTATGTACAACTAAACTTGAAACCGGATATTTTACACTAGGGGTTGTACTTCAAATGAAAGCGATGAATATAGATAACGTCATGAATTTCCCATTCCCCTCTCCTCCCGATCGCAGTGCTTTGAAAAAAGCAGAGCAGGTATATTGAACTATAACGGGAACCAAATACTAATACATGCAAATGTAATTAATACTTGTTAACTTTCATGTCTAGCTCCTCGTATATCTGAGTGCACTTGAATCCGATTCAAAACGAATTACTGAAGTGGGCAGAACGATGTCCATGTTCCCTCTTGCTCCGAGATTCTCAAAAATGTAGGCTTCGATCACAGTAACTTGATTATTTTTCAACCTTTCATATCCCCTTTATTGCTGTTTGACAATTTATTTTTATTTAACATATTCATATTAGGTTAACGATCGGAAGTCAGCACGGTTGCCTACCCTACGTGATCACCGTTGTGGCTGCGCTCTCAGTGGGCGATCCTTTTGTGCAAGATTATAATCTTGATTCCCACCACCCCGAAGATGACAATGAAGAAGACGAAGATGCGGAGGAACTATCCGAGATTAGAAAGGAAGAGGTTGCGGAGAAAGCACGCCGCAAGATTAACAGAAAAAAATACTACGAGACACAATTGGTACTCCCCTTTTTATTCTACTTAGTGAAGAAGGATCTTTTGACCCAACTCTATCACAATCCTAGAAATATGCAGGCACCCCTGCGAACAGCGATATTCTCAAACTTCTCAACGTGGTCGGCGCCTATGAGTTCGGCGGAGCTAGTGATGCATTTTGCGATAAAAATTTCCTTCGTCTCAAAGCAATGCAAGAAATCCGCAAGCTGCGCAACCAAATTACCCAGCTGGTTCAAACTAACTGCCCCGGGGTTGACGTTTGTATTGACCCCAAAATGCGCCCCCCCACAGATGTCCAACGTCAGGCACTGAGACAAATCTTGGCTGCCGGGTTCATCGACCAGGTTGCAGTGCGGAAGGATTTAGTGGCGGACGCAGAGAACGAGGGCACCGGGAAGAAACGGGAAAGACCCGCCTATGTCACACTTTGGTCTGACGAGGAGGCCTTCATTCATCCTACGTCAATCCTCCACCGGCAAGCACCGGATTTTGTGGTCTACAACGAGCTTTTCAAGACCTCTCGTGTGTGGCTGAAGGGAGTGACGGAGATCGAGGGTAAATGGCTAGCAAAGCTGGGACGGGTCCTCTGCTCTTATTCGAAACCACCGACCCCACGGTAAGTCCTAACTAAACCAAATCTGGTTTAATTCTCTGTCTTGACGCGTTCTTTGTTTTGCTATAGCCTGACAGAAAAGAGAAAAGAGATCGACTGTTATGTCACTCCATATTTTGGCCCCAAGGCATGGCCCCTTCCCTCGGTGCCTGCCTTGCAAAAGCGGGTAGGAACCCGTTGGACTTTCGAATTGAAACGATAGACAAATGACTTTCTTATAGATAGACAATTTACCCTGTAATTTGCTTTTGTATATCTTATTCTATTAATATATATGGTAAGCACAAAACGAAGCTTTTGTTGAAAGAACGTGGTATCGTTTTCTTCGGAAAATCTTCACACGATACTCTTAAACCGCGTCTCACTCGCAACATTTTTTTTTGTGGGGTAAACTGTCCCAACCTCTCCAAAATTGTGCAACTCTCGAGCCTGGGAAAAAAAGCCATATGGCTTCCTTCCCTTTAAATTGGGTCTTCGACGGAATTTTGCCACTATTTTTCGAAAGATTTATATTATTATTGTGAAAAGACTGGTATCGTGATATGAACGCGCAACTTGGCTTCTTTAATATTCCCCCTATTGAAAACGAGCCGCTGGTAAGAATCGAGACGGGCAAATGAGGACTTGGAGAATTGTTGGTTGAATTCTCTTCACCCATAGCAACATTTTGCCCCTGGGTCCGCCGAGCGGGCTAAACTTGAGGGTGCAATCAAAGAGCTTCGTTCGCAAATGCCATTTGAGGTTCCTTGCGTAGTAAATGGGCAAAAGGTTTTAAAATGCGACTTTGCACCCTTTTGAATGGTTTTGCTTTGAGCTTACTTATGAAGTAGGTGACGACATGCGAAGTTCTCGAGCAGCGTATCCCGTATGAACACAAGAGCGTTGTCTGCCGTTATCACGCGGCAGATACCCTAACCGTGGAAAAGGCGGTCCAAGGTGCTCTGACAGCAAAGGAAAAATGGGAAAAAATGCCTTGGATTGACCGCGCAGCTATATTCTTAAAGGCCGCAGACTTGCTCTCAACCAAATACCGGTACAAAATTTTGGCCGCCACTATGCTTGGACAAGGTAACATAGCCTAGCGGCTGCTAGAGATGGGCACTAAAGCATGCGCGTGCTAACGCTATCGCATGATGGGTTGTAGGAAAAAATGCCTGGCAAGCTGAGATAGATGCCGCCGTAGAACTCTGTGACTTTTGGCGCTTCGCCGTCCAGTTTACTGATGAACTATATCGCCAACAGCCCCCTAAAAACCCGAAAGGAATGTGGAATCGGCTTGAATATCGAGCCTTGGAAGGATTCATCTACGCTATTTCACCCTTCAATTTTACAGCCATTGGAGGTAATCTTGGCACGACCCCCGCCATCCTTGGAAATGTCGTTTTGCACAAGCCATCGGATTATGCGGTTCTTTCGAACTACTTTATCTACGAACTAATGGAGGAAGCGGGGCTTCCAAAGGGGGTGGTTCAATTCTTGCCTGGATCTGCACCAGCAATCACGGATCAGCTCCTCGCACATCCCGATTTTGCCGCCTTAGCATTCACCGGGTCAACCCAGGTTTTCCGTCAACTATGGAAAAAAGTCGGTGCAAATATGGATATTTATCGTGGCTATCCTCGTATCGTGGGCGAAACTGGTGGAAAGAACTTCCATGTCGTGCACAGTTCCGCAGACATTCGTCAGGTCGCGCTACAGACGGTGCGTGGAGCATTTGAGTATCAGGGACAGAAGTGCAGTGCTACATCGCGGGTGTACGTGCCCGATACGATCTGGGAGAAGCTAAAAGAAGAGCTTCTCCATGAACATGCGAAAATTAAAATGGGAACGCCTGAAGGTAATTAAATTATAATTTTACTCTACCAGCGCCCTCACTGACCTATTCTATTTGATGGCTTTCGTATATTAAAGATTTTAAGAATTTCATGGGCCCGGTTATTCACAGACAAGCATTCAATAAAATACAAGCCTATATAAAAGAGACGGTGGCCGACCCTGATTGTCAGATTATTGCTGGTGGTAAATGCGACGATTCTGTTGGCTACTTCGTCGAGCCCACCATTATTGTGACGAAAAATCCCAGATCAAAAACAATGGTAAAGGCGCCTTTTTTCCCGCGCTTCCGTCATTGAAAATATTTGGTTGATCAAAGCACTGTGTATTTACACAATGTATTCCTAGGTGGATGAAATCTTCGGCCCCGTAGTAACCATCTATGTCTACAAATCAGAAGATTTTGACCAAGTCCTACATCTCGTAAATGAAACAACTGGATACGCGCTCACCGGGTCCATTTTTGCCAAAGATCGAGAGATAATAGCGCATGCTACAGAGGTATTGCGGCATGCTGCAGGAAACTTCTACGTGAACGACAAATGCACAGGCAGCGTGGTTGGACAACAACCCTTCGGTGGAGGTAGAGGATCGGGCACCAATGATAAGGCGGGGAGTGCAAGTTTCGTGAGTGTTGCAAGCCTTGAAAATCACTCCTGTTCAGCCATACTAATTCTGTTGCATCGGTATCATATTTTTAAAGCTCCAGCGATTTGTGTCTACTCGTACTATCAAAGAAAATTTCGCTCTACTCGACGAATTTGCATATATTTCAAATCAATCTTAGTTTGGGAATTATGTTTAGTTACCGTTTATCTAACCAGTTGGTATACCGCCATATATTTATGTTTTCTATTATTTCGAAATGCTTACTATCAAGAGGCATTGATATTCCTCAGGTCGTATAATAAACTAGTCCAATTTCCATCCTTAGTTTCAGAATTCAAAGCCCCTCGATTAAAACGAGTCACAAAATATTCTGCATGTAAATACTCACTTGTCAATCTTTGGCCACCGCTTCGTTCTTACCATAAAAAAATGACAATGGAATCGTCTGCTGAAACACCCGAGCAGAAGCCACGAAAGCGCTTTGTTGGGCGGGCACGTCGTATGAAAGATTCTGGAGGAGAAACTAATGAGATTGAAAATGCTGCTGTTGCAGTAAATGGTAGGTATATTACTATTACTGTAAAGGATAGGCTATCAAAGATTACATTTCCGTATCCCTTATATTAAAATTAGCTTCACAAACCTCTTCCAAGAGTCGCTTGGTGAACCAAGTCCCTGATGAAATTCTCAATGATCCATTACTCAACAAAGCTATTGAGCAGGTACTGATTGATCATCTTTCGGATCTCCTCATGTAGGCACTATAATAATCTACTCTCTCTATAGCTTCCGTCAAATTACAATTTCGAAATCCACAAATCTGTCTGGAACATTAAGAAAGCAGAGGCTAAGAAAGGTAATACACCTGACCTACGGGAACATTATAATTTCCTCTAATGTGCATATACTATTTTAGTCGCCCTTCAGTTCCCAGAGGGCCTTTTAATGTTTGCCTGCACCATAGCTGATATAATAGAGCGATTTTGTGGGGCTGAAACTCTTGTGATGGGTGATGTGACCTATGGGGCCTGCTGTGTCGATGATTACACCGCACGAGCCTTGGGATGTGATTTTATGGTTCACTATGGCCACAGTTGTTTAAGTATGCTCTAACAGAATATTTTTCATCCCCCTTTAACACAATAACTGAATTGTCTCCTCTTTGATGAACAGTTCCTATTGATGTAACCACTATAAAAACAATGTACGTCTTTGTCGATATTGGAATCGATACCAAGCATTTCATTGACACCGTGCATCGAAACTTCGACGCTGGAAAACGCTTAGCGATTGTGGGGACAATACAGTTTGCTTCTGCAATCCAGGTACGTTCTGGCATAGCTATTCATCTAGCCCCATTCCTCCATAGCTTATCTTTCTCTGAAAAGGCATCTAAACGCGTTCTCGAATCGGAGTATAATATTTTCATACCTCAAATCAAGCCTCTTTCGCCTGGAGAAATTCTTGGATGCACATCTCCAAAATTCCCTCCTGGCACCGTGGATGCACTCCTATACCTAGGCGATGGGCGTTTCCATCTCGAATCAGCTATGATATCAAACCCGACACTCCCTGCATTCCGCTATGATCCCTACTCCAAAAAGTTCACAAGAGAGCGATACGAGCACGCAGAGATGCACCAACTGCGCCAACATGCAATTGAGGTTGCAAAAAAAGCTACTCGTTGGGGACTTATCCTTGGGTCATTGGGAAGACAAGGTAGTCCAAAGGTGATGGAGCATTTAGAGGCTAAGATTAAGGAAAGAGGCTTTGACTGTACCACCATTTTGCTCTCTGAAATATTTCCGAGCAAGTTAGCGCAGTTTTCGGATGTGGAAGCGTAAGTAGTAACATCCTCATCCATTCACACGCTTTCCATTTTTAATCACTCAAAATTGTCGGATAGTTGGGTCCAGATTGCTTGCCCTCGCCTATCAGTCGATTGGGGTTATGCGTTTCCACGACCTCTACTTTCACCTTACGAGGCCTCGGTTGCGCTCTGTGAAGTGGATTGGCAAGAGGTCTATCCCATGGATTTCTATGCCAACACGAGCTTGGGGCCATGGACACCAAATCATGGCAAGGATAAACGGCCGGTCCGGAATGGAGCGTCGAGGAAGGCGGATGCGACACGAACAAAACTTTCCGAGGTGAAGAGCCCAGCCCCAACAAGTGTGCCTACCGCAACAATTTGACGTGTATTGAATTATCTTTTGTATTCCGTTGTCACCCGTTAATTCATTTAGAATTATAGATCATAATTAGCATCATTTCATTTACAAATGGAGGGAGCCATACACAGCCTAAAACTAAAAAAAAAAAATAACCATAAAAATAGAGAGTACAACAAAGAACTGAAAATGGTATAAAAGATATCAGTACATATTCGGAAAAAAACGAGAGTAATGAGAATTATAAACATAAATTAAAATAAAGAGTGCCAGTTACACAGCAAATACAAGTAACTCGCACCATGAAAAGTCGGTTGAATGAAAACCAAACCTCGTTCACCTGTCCAAATTGACCTTGTTCATATTCAGCTTCGATTGAGTGCAAATAGGACCACCACTATTATGACGAAAGCCACTCCAATTTCCATAACAGTTTCGGCAAGCTTCTTGCGTTGGTGCCGCTTTGCATCGCGAGGAAATATTCGCTGGGGTACTTTAATTGGTGTTGACTCTGTCTGGATGAACTGCTCCTCGAGGGGATTGTATTCCGCTCCCTGTGGATAAGGAGTCCGGGGCTGGGGAGTATGTGGTTCAGCTAGTTTGGATTCTAAAGGAGGAATGAAAAACATTATCGGCACTCCTAGCGTTAATGGTGTACTAGGAAGTGGCTTTACCAGGAGTGAAATCCACGCTCTTGGATGAATTTTGCCGTCTATTCGTCCGCAAAATGCCAGACATTCTCTCCTCCCCCCTTCTCTTCTCCAGCTCCAAATTCCACTCATGGGTAAACTTATTAGAAGGAAGGGGGATTCGCATCTCCATCTTGGCGGATTTCTTTTCGTGGAACCGTGAGGATGAATTTTGATTGAGACCATCTTTATCTAAGCTTTCAACGGACAAAACTGTGGTAGGGATGTCGGAGGAAGTGGAGACATGGACAACATTTTCGGGCGGATTCGAGGTAGAGTCGCAGTTTGGCTGCTGCTGATTCTGGGGCCGGCATTCATCCATCTTACAAAGAAGTCAAGTCGTGGAAAGAAGGATTGATTTGAATTTGATGAGAAATGAGTAATGGTTTCATATTCATTTAAATAACTGGGGAAGAGAATTTATTATACATATTAAAACTTACCTGACATCATTGCCTCCTCTGTGTCCTATCCCCAATCCGGCATTTTGGAGGATATTGCAATGTATTTGGCCCAAAACAAACCCTAACTTTGCCTCGCGAATATCCAGAAAAATCTTGATAATTTAGCCCCATGCTACCTTAAGATCTCATTCTAAAATGGTCGAAGTGGCTGCTGGCATTCTCGTCATCGCCATTTATCACACGAAATTTGCATCCGAGCTTTCTAAACTCCGCTGGCGTATTTATCCTACCTGCCCTCAACTCTTCTTACTCAGCAAACGCGCATTATTATTTCCGGTTCGCGCATAGAAAAGCAGGGGCTCTTGTCGAAATATTTTTCTCGTTTTTCCTTTTTCTCGCGCCTTCTTCTTCCAACCTCGACTTCTAACTTTTCCAGAGTACTGAAAAAACGTGAAATCTAATTTACAATGTCTTACAAACTCCCCTCGCTTCCCTACGACTATACGGCTCTCGAGCCCTTTGTCGACACCACGACCATGCATTTGCATCACGAAAAACACCATCAAACCTATATTAATAATCTGAACGCAGCACTTGCAAATGTATGGCATTCACTAATATTATGATTTATCAAATTGACACATTGTTTAATCCAATGGTTCTGTTTAGGTTCAGGGTACAGATGCCTCGGATATTCTTGCTATCCAACGCGCAATTGCAAAATTGCCCGCTGCAGTCCGTAACAATGGTAAGAATGATTTGGCATAGACTAGATACGTCAGAAATTCTAACGGTATCTTTTTCTCAGGTGGCGGTCACTACAACCACTCTTTGTTCTGGACCTGGATGTGCAAACCCGGAGAGAGCAATACAAAGCCTACCGGAACGGTATGCAAGTTTATTAGCAAGATATTTAAGTCAGTACGTCGTCTCTAACTGAAAGGATTATATCCTTTAGCTTGCCCGCAAGATTGACGAGGACTTTGGCTCCTTTGAAAACTTGAAGAAGGACTTCTCCCAGGCCGCCATTACACGATTTGGAAGTGGCTGGGCATGGCTCGGAGTTGATCAAACCGGAAAGCTGGCCGTGACATCCACACCCAACCAGGACAATCCTCTGATGGCTGGTGTTGTCGACAAGGAAGTAATCCCCATTCTCGGCTTGGACGTCTGGGAGCACGCCTACTATCTCAAGTACCAGAATCGCCGCCCCGAGTATGTAGAAAACTGGTGGAATGTAGTTAACTGGGATAAAGTTGTGGAGTACTATGAACAGTATGCATCCAAGGGACAAGCCGTTCCTTTGGCTTGACTGCATGGTAGCCATCTATGAATAGGCTTTGACAAAGCCCTTCGGCAGAAAAGTTTTTAATGAGTCAGATCATACTAGTAGTTTCTTTTTTCGTACCATGAAAATTATTTTCTTGCAACCGATACAAATAAAACAAAAAAAAATCATATTATGGCCATTTTTTTCACTATGCATGGCTTTTGCTTGAGCAAATCTACTTTGCGACATTTTGAATGGATTATGATTCTCAATATATCTTCATTTTAAGTGGGAATAATCGCCACTAACACGTGTCACTCTGGGTTTTACCTTGTATGTAGTGCTTACCCACATTAAATTGTATCTTTATATCACCTCGCAAAATTGCGAGTAGGCGCATGACATCTAACCTCTGCAGGCCCAGTAGGCCCATCAACTCCTTAATAATTATGTTAGGGTTGCCCGGGTTAAAATCATGCCACCAGTACAATAACTTCAGTTGATTCAGGGCGTTTAAGATTATATTTTTATCGGGTCCTTTGCTCATTCTGAAAGTATGAAATTCGGCTGTTTTCTTGTTATTTTAGCACGTATGGTAGCCATTCTTTTAAAGAGAATATACGATGCATACCAGAATGTTCCATATCTTAAATTTTGTGACAGACACCGAGCACCTCAACTATTCTTGCTTTGTTTACACTTCGGTGAACAGCATTTGAAAGATTCATTCTAACAAAATATTTCTTTGCCTACTATCAAACCTTGCTCATCGAAATCACTAGATTTCTAAGCAATGTTAGCGAATCAAAGAGGTTGTTATTGGCCAGCTAACAAAATGACCACAAAAGTGTAGAAAGATAACTTTGGTGGTGATAAGGTGTAGGCCTTGGGAGAAAACGATACAAAGGAGAAAATTCACAGTAGTTCAACACATTTCAGGACAAATAATGCTGTGATAAATGAACGCGTGTTTATTTTTGAAATGAAGTCGAGAAAGAGTAATTTTATGGAAACAAGAGTATTTGCTTCTTATTTATATATAAAGAGCTTCTACGTCATTATGTGTCGCAGCATTTTGATTGAATGTAAGTTGAATAACTAAGTTTGACAACCGACCATGTTTCAGGGCTTTTTGATATTTTGGAGTGCTCGGATTTACTTTGTAAATCAGGAAGGACTGGTAGCTATACAATAAATGTAATCAAAATTAAGATTGCAAAAATAAAAAAAAATTGATGATTGCTCGGCAATCGAGTACATTATTATCTATTTTTATCAGCTATTTTGACATGGATCCAAACAGCCATTCTACATTAGATATTAAGCATGGTATATCCGATGTTTGACCAAGTTTTCCGGTTGGATTAAATGTGACTTTGAACTTGTTTATAGGCCTCACCCCTAAATCTGGATTAAACCGAGTGATTTACTTGGTTTATTCAGCTTTAATTAAAGAGCGAAGGAACACAAAGGCAAGCCCTAATTTACTTTATATGAAATATTAGGATAAATTATCAAACAAACTATCAACATATTGAAGAAAATAGTAACTAATTCACATACAAATTCCGTCCAAAGCTACCTCATAACACGTCATCCATCTCTCCCTCCATTGTGTCGTCCATTTCACCATAGTATTCATCTTCTCCATCTAGGATATCTTCATCCTCCTCTACGAGGCCTTCTTCGTCCTCCTCATCATCATTGCCGTTTAAGAAGCGCTCAGCACGATTAAGGCCCTGTTTTGCTTGTTCATAATCGGAATTGATACTAAATAATATCAGAAAATTAGCGTATAGGTTTGAATGCAAGTCGAATATCTCTACCAACCTTAATGCCATATTATAATGCTGCATAGCGCGAGAATAATCATTCGCAAGCAGGCAAATGTCCCCAATGCGTGTATATATCATTTCGGCAGGATGATGATCTAGCTGACTACTTAAACTGGAAAAAAGAAATAGGATATATCAAACCCGAAAATCTTATGCTTTAGAGCCGCTATCCATACACTTCTATCGACTCCTCCCACATCTGTTCAAACACGTTTACGGACACCAGTGCCATCACAGCCTCCAGACATCGTGGATCGATCTTTAAAGCGTCGTAGAATGCTTTTCGGGCCTAGTTTCAAGCAGAGATTACAATTAATGAAAGCTTCAAGCGGGGAGTTGAGTCGGGAATAACACCTTATCTCGTGATTCAGCATTCTGTGAAAGCACAATTCCATACAATGTCAGTGCTCTTGGGTTGGTTGGCATCACCTCCATGATTTCTTGAGCAAGATTATATGCCTCTTGTGTCCTTCGGAGCCCAATTAATGTATCCACGAGCCCTGGGCATATAAGAAAATATAAAAAATGTTTTTGACCTTCAAAAAAAACTTTCTGCCTTTACCTTGATACACTTCGAAGCTCTGTGATAGCCTGTAGGCTTTTCGGTACACAAAGTTTGCCTCTGTAAACTGGTGTGTGGTGATCAGCAAAGTTCCTTTGTATAAATCATGTTTAGAGTATATATAAGGTGGCAATTGAATTACTAGCTCTCACCTTTCGTTATATATGAGGGGACGTGTTTTTCATTCAAGGATATCGCCTATTTCCAACGGCGTGTGAAAAATACATCTTTCCGGACAAAGCCAATGAAGTACAAACCTTTTCCGCAAATAGCAGTGCTTTGTCGGTATCCTGCTTTAATTCACAATATCTTGCCATGGCTAACCAGGGTTCAGGCCTCTTGTCGTTAGTGACCCGCAAGTCCTCCGCTAGCCTAAAAGTAGATCGTTTTCATATATTCAGGCCTGGAATAGAAAGACAAAAATCAAAAATAAGGAAATCTTACTTGTTGAGGCGCATGGTTTTGCCTTGAATTCGTAGTAGCTGCGCATATTTGTCCATTCCGTCAAGCATGTATGGGTCCAATGTTCTCACCTATTGGATCATGGTAAGAGAATGGAATTGAACAATATTAATACCCCAAGGTAGGATGAGTCAAGCGAGGTAAACACCTTTTGATAAGTAAGGGATGCTTCCGTGTGATTGATACATTGCATGTGAAGATCTGCAATCAGGACAAGTAGCTCGACATTGTTTCCGTGCTTAAGCTCAAGGGCCTTGAGCCCTTTAAGTGCATCTATTATAAACATTAGGAAACTCTGATTCCAAAAAAAATTATATTAATGAGCTAGTACCATTGTAACCGTGGTTCGTGCGCTGGTATTCAGCTTCGATATATTTTTGCATCCACTCTTGTTCAGGGCATTCGGGTATTTGAGAAACTATTTCCTTCAGAGGAATCTTGTGCTTCAACAATCCAATGTAAGCCTCTATTGCGTGTGGCTGATACCTAAAAATAAAGGGATTAAATAATTGATATAGTACTTTCTATTCCGTGAGCATACCGTATAACTTCTTTGTAATATTCAACTGCGCGTCTGAATGGGTCATAGATTAATTTTTTAAAAAACCGCTTCTCTCTACACAATTTTCGCACGCTCACCTTCTTTCACCAAGCTCCTCATTCACATTAGCCAGTAGTAAATACACCTGTGGTGTGCGTTGTTTGTCTGGAATGCTCTCAAGCTAATTTTCAGAAGAGAAAAAAAGTCATGTTTTCCTACATTCATTTGACTATCGAACAAGGATCCTCACTATTGTTACTGCTTGAGGGAATTCCTTTATACTGATGCAGCATTTTGCGTATTTCACCCGAACCTCCGTGTCCCAACCCATTATCATTCGCTTCTTTGTAGATGCACGCGTTCGGGTGTGTTGAATCGCCTTTTCATAGTAATACTATACCATGTTAAAATACTTTTTGTTGAGATATCCGATTTATTGTTATGAAAATGCCATGTGGAATGAATTGAATACAAAGTTACCATTGCTCTGCGATACTCCTGCTCCTGATATAGGCAATTTGCATATACTACCAGAAATTCTGGTAGATATTGGTTTACCATTGTTTCCGAGTTATGAGTCGCAGTCATTAACATGTTTGCCTTGTATACCGAGAAAAAAAATAATGACATGAGCTAAAAACGAGACCAACTATTAACTAAAAAACGAAGTACCATCAATTTCGCAGACGCATAAAGACCGGCATCGTATAACGCGTTGACGCGCTCTAATGCTGTGGATAGATCTGAGCTAGGGGAGGCTGAGGGTATTGTGGAGGAGGACGGATTTTTGGAAATCTTTCCTCTGTTGCTAGTGTTCAGCGGATTTATGCTGGACATCTTTGGCTGTGACGAGGTAGGCCGCATTATATCTTGTATGAGGAAATGGTTGCAAATAATAAAGGAACGTGAGTAATATATGAAAAATAGGACTTTTGTGCCAATAAATAAATGCAGTCACACTATTTTTTTGCGTCTACTATACGCGATTTGGCTCGTAAGTAGATTGAATCCATGATTCATATTAAAGATAATTCCAGAGTGAAGTAGAAAATCAACTATTTTCACGAAAACGATGGCACTAAAGCCAGGAATCGTCCTTAAAAAGATAAATATGTACAGTTGTCTGCATTAAGTTACTCTTTTCTTCTCTGCTCTCCGGCACTCGCGTTACAACACGTATATTCAATCTATACAATGCAATTTTTCTGTCGTAATAGCGTTCAACAAATTCATACTTTCTAATAGGAATATGTCCTGTATTTTGCACTATTAGCTTAGCAACGATCTATGAGATTTCGTCGCGACAACAGTAGATGTACTGCTTTTTTCACTCTCCGTGAAGGATAGGTTCTCGCACCTGAAGGGCATGACTAGACTTAATTCACCTTATACTGCGCTGAAATCTGAAGAGCCACCGGCCTTGATCTTTTGACTTCATTCGTGAGCTCTTCATTAAAAGTGATAAGTGGCTTCACTACCCACAATATCTGTTGCACTTCCAAGAAATCCCACTTCTATTCCCTTGACCAGCTTTGAGGCATAGCAGTATAGCCCTTCTAGTTCAGCCTGATTTATGGTGTATTCCGTTTAGCATTGATACAGATACCAGTTTTGTTAAGCTGGTCCTTGGCACAAGCCTTTTCGATACAATTAAATTTTGTGTAGGCTAGAATAATTGTAAGAGCACAAGCTCTCCGTCCCTCGGACTTTTATTTCACCATTCACTGTCTTTTAGCTTCAAGCATCTTTAAATCATTCAGCAGTTCCTTGTTTTCCAAAACCCGATCTAGTAGCTTGAAGAACATTTGGGGACACTTTTGATTGTGCGTAAATTTTCGGCTCGCTGCTTTTCCGATCTCAAATATTAACTCAAATACTGCAAATTCCTCTGGGGTTCCTTGTTTTCAGAATTTTGTCCTTAATCAGAGGAAAAAAAGATGAATCTCTCGTCATATAAAGACCCATACCCAAACCCTAGTGCTTCTGATGCTCGCCGCCCACCTATGCCTCAACCACGTCTTATAATTCCTACCCAAAATACGAACCCTATTCATTCGCGACCAGGGATTGGTCCCATTTTCAAAGATATAGTCAATAGCCTCCCGAAGCCATCCCCCTCGCCCACACCAGGCAAGCAAGCAGCCAACCATGGTGATAATGAGTCTTTGAATCAGAGAGATATTCTAGTGTCATCAAAACAAGAGTTGGAGGTGCTGCAGAAGCTTGGTGAAGGAGCAGCAAGTACGGTGCATTTAGTAAGACATTTACCAAGCGGGGTGCTAATGGCAAAGAAGGTGATCTTGATTTCAAATTTAGAATATCTGGTTATGTAATCTCTGACCTTTATCTTAGTCAATTGTAGCTGAGTTTTTCGATACCGATGTCCGGCGACAAGTAATCCGCGAAGTGCAATTCTTGAGCCGATTCGAATCGCCCTATATTGTTTCTTATTATGGAGCATATTATGATGATCCTGTGGACAGTATTGTTATTTGCACCGAATATTGCGCTGGCGGATCACTGGAAGCAATCTACAGACAGAGTGCAAAACAAGGACTTTATATAAGTGAGGGTGTATTAGGCAAGATTGCTGAAGCGGTATGAATTAGAATTTTTTAAGGAGATCTAATTAGTTTACTTATTGTTATCTATCATTCTATCCATATTCCAGGTGCTGAGCGGCCTGGATTATCTTCACGAGCAATGCAAAATCCATCGTGGTTAGTTTATTTAACATTTTGGCCAATTATACAAATTTCTCAATCATCTGGCTCAATTTTTTCTATTGTAGATATTAAACCATCCAATATAGTTGTTACGAAAAAAGGAGAGATCAAACTCTGTGATTTTGGGGTGAGTGGGGAACTTGTCAATTCAATAGCCGAGACATTTTTGGGAACAAGATATTACATGGCAGTAAGTTACCATTAGTTCAGTTGACTTCTGGCTTTCATCACTTGACTCTAACATATTAATTATAGCCAGAGCGTATCCGTAATGATCCATATTCTATCCAGTCCGATGTTTGGTCACTTGGCCTCACCCTCCTTGAGGTGGCTCAGATGAAACCCCTACATCCTCCGAATATGCCGATTTTCGAGCTCGTAACGTGGATTCAGGATGCGCCGATGCCTGAACTTCCAGGAGATCGTACTGAAGAAGCGCGTGATTTTGTACGCGTTTGTCTAACAAAAGATCCCAGGAGTCGTCCATCTCCAGGGCTATTATTGGGTCATCCTTGGGTTCGGAAATGGGTGGATCAAGAGGTAGATTTAGCTCGATGGATTGCAGATGTATGGGGGTGGAACTATTAGCAAGCCATTATTTCCTCTTTATTTAACATATCATTTGATTTCTTTATCCAAAGTATTACTTTTTTCTGTTTCTTATAAACTATTCATGCAATTGAAGGGGGGGTGATATTTCTCTGAAATCAACTTTTTTTGGTTCTCTCTTTTTATTTGTCTTCTTTTTACTTGTTTTAACCTTTTACTTTCTCTTCCTCCTTTCATCTCTCCAATGGAACTTTTTAAATAGTATTGGGGATTTGATAGATCTGTTACTACACCATCCATGCTCTTGACTAATATCCGCTTCAACGATTACATTATGTGTTTAATTCTCTAGAAAATTTGTTTAAAAAATAAAGAAAAAAAAAACAAACAGTTCTACCATGAATAAATGAGTGTCGAATGAAATTGGCTATGTAAATGCATATGATTTAATTTGAAGGGAGACATTCTGATCAAAATTTTGTTTTAGAAATTGCTTGATAAAATTGTACATAAGGCCCAATGTTCTATTCCAAAAATAAGTCCTATGAGAGTCTACAACAAGTTGTATATACTGTAAAAGTTGATCGGAAGGGTAAATACAATAACGGGAATACTAGTACAACACTATCATTTTGAATTTAAAATGTGGAGAATATGCATAATGAAAATAACAAAACGCCCTGCGTTTAAAGAAATTATCTATTCCTCATTGGGAAAAAAGAAGCTAATTTACTTCTGTTTGCGTTCACGACAGTTTTCCCGACGGCTTTTGCGACTCGTCTTGTTGCCCTTGTTCTTTTTTGATTTCTTTTTGGGCTTTTCCGTCTCAGTCGAGGGCGTAGTGTTTGACTCTGGCTCGACCTGCTCGGCGGGGTCTGCTTGCTCGACAGGCGCTTGATCGGTGGGCTCAGTTTGTTCAGCGGGTTCAGCTTGTTCAGCGGGTTCTGCTTCCTCAGTCGACTCTGCCTGATCTTGCTGTGCGGGCACAGCTCCTTGTGATTGTGCTGCCTTAAGGTTCGCGGCAGGCTTAGATTGAGCAACAGGTCCAACTGCAGACTGCTTGGATTCCTTTGATGCCTGAGCAGCTTGTTCAGCTTTTCCTCCCGAGCTCTCACCAGATCCATTAATGGCAATATCGGCGCAGTTCAAGTAGGTTTCCCCTGTGTTCTTTGCGAGCCATCTAAACCTCAGAGTGCATTTGTCACACTTGGCGTCGGAAGGAAGTGGAACAGTTGTGCTGAACATGCCGTTCGTATCAGCGCAGTTTGGCAGCGTTTTCAAAGTTTTGAAATCACCATCTTGCCCGTCGGTCGAGAGTTCCAGGAAGCAGGGGCCACCGTGGAAAGCAGTAATTTGCCACTGAACCGGGATTGCGCTGCCAGATTTATATGTTTTCTGGACACCACCGGAGGGGAGTCCACCACATGGGAAATTGGTATTTGGAGAACGAGCGAACGTAAAACCCTCTCCGCTGTCGCCAGGTTTAAGGCGGATAGGGGGATCGACCATGCGACCATGAGCAGCTACAAGGGTGATGAAGGAGAGTGCGGTGGAGACAAGGAAGGTAACTTTAGCGTGCATTGTGAAAAGTTAAAGGAGGATTGTAGGTTATGGATAAAGTCGGCCTGCGACGAGATAAGCTATAAGGGAATATACGGTAAAGATAGAGAAAATTTCCACCCGGGAAAGTCGGTGTAGTGTATGGAAGGGTTGGATGAGGAATGTGCTTATTAATTTACGAAGAGAATGAAGGTATTTATAAAGTCTTGGTATTATATCCCCTTAAGATTCAACATTAACACTTCCGAAGCAAGCTCATTTGTCCAAATTAATTAAAGGCAGTCACAATTTTCTTGGCCAGTCAAAAGTTTTATCGAGAAACAAAATGAAGCGACGGGTAGTAATAAACGAGAGACATTCGTTCCTTAGCGGGCACAGTCCCTTACCGACAGTCAACTAATGCTTCGCTTGGGCCTTAATTTCTTGGGTCGTATTATCGCCGTTGGTTCTTCCCAAAATGAGGTTTCTTCGGAGGTCGGACTATGGCCTTTTTCCACTGCTCACTCGGCTTAGCCTCCGCAGTAATAGCGGTGCAGAAGCAAATTAATAAAAGTAAGAATGGTTCTGTCTCAATAATGGCTCGATCCGAAGCACTTTTATGGTTGATTTCCAAGAGGAAAATAACGCAGCGGAGAAGAAAATATTTTCATCGATTTCAAGTACATTCAGAAATATTCCATTATGTGTCGTAATTAGTAAGACGAAATATTAGAAAGTCTTGAATACCATAGAGTTGAGTCTAAACCGAAAGTGAATATTGTAAAAAATAAAAAATACAGAAAAATGTGACATCTTATCAAAAAAGTTTAGGAAATAAATCAGATAGATTCATCCTTGCCACGATAACACAACTTCGCTCACTTTCCCATCCTCTGCATATAGGGCAGACACGCACCACTCAGCTAATCTCAATTCCTTCTCGGCAGCTATATTCCATACCAAACTCTTACAACGACCACCTTCCACTATTGCTAGGGCAAGCGGAACTGCCGAAGTTGTAAACGCGCTCGTTGCCATTCTCGTAAATCCATGCTTATGCGCCACAAGTAGTCCAAGTGTGCCAGGAGATTCACTCGCAACTGTGCCAGCCAGTTCACGAATATGAGCAGGTCCAATTGACCGGGTACGCGACCACTTACATTGGCCGACAACAGGTATTGAGGTGGGGGGATGTGTAAGTGTCCAACGTCCACGAAAATCTATCCCTCTGTCATTAGTACCTCCGGAACGACGCGAGTCAATTCCTAAACGGCGAAATGCCTCCACTACTTCAAATTCGAAATTCCGAGCGGCACGATATGTCAAGCTGCGCCGATTTGACTCAGTAGAGTCACGGGTATCTGTCGTGGATGAAGGAGATGTTGAATCTGAAGAGAGTGCCGATTTGGAAAGCGAAGAGGTCTTTTTTGATGCTATCGATTTGGAAGCAAAACTTCGAAATAATATGCTATACGCTGCGCACGTATAGGCAAGACGAAACTGCGGTAAAGCGTGTATTCTTGTTAGAGGTGATGGTATCATGTCGATCTATTGATCTTGGAAAATTGAGTGACTCGAAAAATAAATGAACTGTGCCACATCGATTGGAATAACGCGAAAAACACGAGACGCGATCAATCTTTCATGACCAAGATTCCATGAAGAGGAAGAAAGCACGAACTAATAAAGGCAAGAAGGAACCTCAAGAGAATGCAGTAGTCTTTGGTAAATCGTGTCTATGTGGAGAACATGAATATGGATTTATGGTAAATTTAATCTGTACCTTGGCTGTCACCAGCGGAAATTTTATATTCAATATGCTCTCTGATTTCAGATATGCTGTGATTTTTGTGATGTTTGGTACCATGGTCATTGCGTTAAGGTTTTTCAATTTGTAAATTTTCGCATGTCTATTATTCTAATTTTGTATTATTATTGAGTTTAGATATCGCGAAAATCTTCTTTGAAGATTGGTCGCTACCAGTGCCCGCGGTGTGCTGGGGATATAAAACCAGGAGAATGTGCAATATCGAAACTAAATGATGATTGCTTACTCCACATTTTTTCTTTTATAACACCGTGCCCTCGAATTTTGGGAATTCTGGCGGGGGTATGCCGGAGATGGAGGAGACTGCTGAATCATCCATGTATTGTAAGTGTTTTTTTTTATAACACTTAAGCAGGGACATCATTAATGCATTGTTCATGAATATCTTTAGTGGAGAAATCTTGAAATAGATATGATGCAAGTTCGATCTTTTCCGCTCCTTGCTGATACCTATCGTTCACGATTCTCCCATATACGTATTCTCGAAATCCACCTTCCTTCATTTTCACCTAACACTAGTTATCTACTTACACCCTCTGACATATCTTCTCTTTCGACTTGTACTTCACTATATCATTTAAGTCTACGTGGTTGTACATTACAAGCGGTACATGCAGCAGCAGCGGCAATTCCATGGCTTCAAAGCCTTGAATGCACTGATCTGCATATTAGTGATCCTTATCGTGACCGCATTGTTTTTAGCCGATTCGCCGGGATGCTTTCTCTACGATCGTTGAACATTCACTCTACAGACACTTTCAAAGGCTCCTCATTCAGTTTACACGACGATTTTCCTCCTTTACTTGAAACTCTGGCGCTGGACGGTTTTGTAATGTATGGAGTACATGAATGTGAATTTCTGACCAAGTTGCCAAAGCTAAAGAGCCTGTGTTTGGGACCGTGTGCAGAGTGGGAAAGGGAGTTGTTTGTGGATGGTGTCGGTGGATGTCCTCAACTTGAAGCTCTGACATTGCTTCATTTTAATGGAGATATAGAAGCAGGAGAACCTATAGTCGAGAAAGACCTTTCTATGGCTCTTCAAGAGTGTCTAGCTAAATTAGCCAACTTGCGCGAGCTATGGATCGGATTTTACCATATGCGCCAAGGCATGTTAGAGGATTTGAATGTATGTCCAAACTTAGAAGTTTTCTGCCTGACGAATCGAGTTGCGGAAGTACGAGATGCTACGCATCGATTGCGTGTAGTGGACCTAGTATGCAGATGCGTAACGTTAAAAGAATTTTGTTGGGACGTATGGGAAGATGTAGAAAAGGAAATGAAAGTGGTAGAAGAAAGAGGTGTAGATATGGAAGTTGAAATGGACGAAGATAATGAAGAAGTCGAAGGAAAACCCGAGGAAAGTGTGAGGTTGGATATACTGATGGAGGATGTAATTGAAATGTTTAGCGCTCTGGCTCCTCCAGGGCTAAAAATCCGGATATCTGGCGAGAAATTAGAGTGGGTGTATTCTGCTTCTGGAAGAGAGCAATCATATTAACCTTAATGTATTCTTTCTATTTCAATTGCTTACTCTTTCATTTTGCACCTGTATACCCCTTTTTTATTGTATATATTATATTAAACTATAATAGTTGTTTATTCAAATTCTCCATCTTGGCCCACATTATATTTTAATATTAATTCAAAGCCACACATGTTTTTTAGTCTTGCTTCTTACAAGATCACGAAAATTAAGGATGACACCCACACATAGGGATCGAATATTACGTACCTCTACATTTCTCTTAATTGCGTTTTACTTTATCAGTCTATGTCTTCTTGCAGTAAATATCCTCCTTTAATTACTTTTATAGACTTTAATTTCTGTGGATTTGTTTCTTTTTTCATCGCTTACTTTTTTTATTTTTGCATTAGACATCAGTAGACGGAGCAAATCCTATCTTCTTTTGTAAATGTGTTTGCGGGTCCAAATCCATCATTATACAGCTTTCAAATGACACGACAAGTAGTGCCAATCACTGCACTACTTGCACAAAAGCGTTTTGTGTTGCAAACTCTGAAGGCGCCTGTGAAGGCTTCGTAGATAGTAATTGTCCTTCTCAATCATCGGAGTTAAGTGCTACTTGTTTTGGTATGTACACTAGGGCATTTTATAGTATACATTTCTCGGGTTACTAATAGTTTTTCATCTCATTTTCCTCTTTTCTTATTTCTCTTCGAATAGCACGAGATTCATATAAAGACGAATTTATCGTGTGGTTGTTTCTCGTGACAACATTTGGGCTGCTTATTACTGCTTCAGTAAAACCATATGTTAGTCAATGGTGGAGGGTGTGTATCTACTAGAAATCTCTTTTAAAATATCTACTGCTAACCGGACTTATCATCACCGTTACTGTAGCAACGTCAGATAAGAAACACATATAGTTCGATGCCAAATGCATGATATAATGTATAACTTGAAAATATATCATTACCTAATCTTGTACACGAAGAGTCTACTTGGAATACTTTTTCCTTTACTCTAACCTCTCCTTATAACTGTATTTCCTTGCTCCTTTATCAACATGGTTATGATTTAATATCAGCTAGAAATTCGATTGTTGAGGGCGGGATACTTTTCTCATTAAATTTTACAATCCTTTGCATCTATTGAATTCTCTCTCTTTTTATCGTCGCAGAGACAGAATGGGTGAGTGGAGTATATCATTTGCATCATTAGAATATACCATTTGAAAGAGGATGGATGGATGGATGTGTTGATATATGTGCATGCATATGTTTAATTGGAGAGAGGGGTTTGCGTGGTTTGATGTTGATGTCTAATTGGAAGATGTACTGTGCTCATCATGATCGATGAATTGTTATAACTGGATTATATGGAGAAATGAAAAGGATCTTGGGATGCACAGTTTCTTTATACACTTTTCGCCCAAACAATACTTAAGCTTTCGATTCTAATTGTCTGATTCAATCACTTTTTAGGTATCAGTCGAGACTCCCTGCACAAGCGCTCGCATACGGGTGCCAAACGCGCCCAATTCCGCAAGAAGCGCAAGTATGAGCTTGGTCGCCAGGCAGCTAACACCAAGCTTGGTCCTAAGCGTATCCACGAGGTCCGTGTCCGTGGCGGCAACAAGAAGTTCCGTGCTCTTCGCCTCGATTCTGGAAATTTCTCGTGGGGTTCTGAGACTGTAACTCGCAAGGCTCGTATCATTGCTGTGGTCTATAATGCAAGCAACAACGAGTTGGTGCGTACGAACACCCTTGTAAAGGGCGCCGTCATCCAGGTTGATGCCACTCCTTTCCGTCAGTGGTACGAGTCTCACTATGGCATTCCCGTCGGAAAGAAGAAGGCCAAGGCTACAGTAAGTTACAAGGATCCTCATTTCAAGAAGTATATTGTATACAGGTTACTTATTTTCTTTTATGCTTATCCAGACCGAGGGCAAGGAGGATGAGCAAAAGCGCTCAAACCACGTTCAGCGTAAGTTGGAATCCCGCAAGCAGAACGCTAAAATCGACCAACTTCTCGATGACCAGTTCGCTACTGGGCGTCTGTACGCCATCATCTCGTCTCGCCCTGGACAGTCCGGCCGTGCTGATGGTTACATCCTTGAGGGTAAAGAACTCGAATTCTACATCAGGAAGATCAAGCAGAGGAAGTAAAGAAATTTAGCTCTCTCCTCTTTTTCACAATAAAAAAGATAATTATTTTTGGCATATAAACGCTTCGCTCCTAAACTATTTTAATTTTTTTTCTTTTTCAAAAAATGAGCAAAAGAGGATGGCACCTCAAACAAATTCCAAGTTTATTCTATAATAATAAATATTGAAAAAGCGATAACGATAGCGGCACGTTCAATCTATTTGAAATAATGGGCCTCTACAAAAGGCATCTTAACAATCTGGGCCTTTTGGAGTCGATTGCGCACCTTAACTTGCAATTCGGTGCCAGATTTATGAAGCCCATTGGCCACATACCCCATTGCAATGTTTTTCTTGAGAGAGGGCGATGGACCTCCACTAGTGATCTTGCCGACAGCTTTGCCTTCCAAGTCCAGAATTTCAGCACCTTCACGGGCAGGAGCACCTGTTACTACCAAGCCTACACGCCGCCTGGACACTCCTCCCTTGATCTGGGGAAGAATCTTTTCAGCACCAAGGAAGCCTCCTTCTTCCCTTCGACGCTTTCCAATTGTCCAGGTGAGGCCGCCCTCAATTGGTGTAGTGGTATCGTCCAGATCATGACCGTACAAGCAGAGTCCTGCTTCAAGACGCAGAGAGTCGCGCGCACCCAAACCAGCGAGTTCCACTCCAGGTTGGGCAAGGAGTTGTTCCGTGAGAGAGACGGCGTCAGAGGTTGGGACGGATATCTCGAAGCCATCTTCACCGGTGTAGCCTGACCGAGCAACGTGACATTCTACCCCTTTAATATTCAAAATGCGCGAGGACATAAATTTGAGGTCAGAGAGGCTATGCCCCAGGAGGTTTTCAAGAGCTTGTGCTGCCTTAGGACCTAGTGGGAAATGGGGTATCAGTATCCGAATTGGTTTTTTCAAGGATCCCACATTTTTTGGCTACCCTGAATGGCGATAAGTGCATGGTCATCAATGATGCTTAGATCTACATCTCCACCCTTATTCTGGAACTCGCTTAAATGCTTCCTGATATGAGCGAGATCTTTGTCGGCACACGCCGCATTAGATACGATATAAAACGAGTTGTCATGTTTACAGATCACTGTGTCGTCAATAATGCCTCCATTTTCGTTTGTAAAAAGAGAAAGCGTGGCGGTAAAGGCGGGTAGGTTGACAAGATCGGCGACAACAAGAGATTCGAGGAACTTAGTGCGGTCTTTTCCAGTGAGTCTATTATCGAAGTGAGACCAGTTTAACATGTGAAGGTAGACAACAAGAATGAAAAAAAAAACCTCGTCTGAAGCATATGCGAGACATCAAATATAGAAGCATTCTCACGAGTATGCAAATGCGATTGCAGCACACCAAGGTTTGCGTATTGGACTGGCATGGAATAACCTGCAAATGGAACCATTTTACCTCCATGTTTCAAGTGGAAGTCATAAAGAGGGGTTTTTTTGAGCTAACGTGCAGGAGCAATGAGCATTAACTTGGTCTCGAATTTCAAGAACAGAAATACAACTTCAATAACATACTTCTTCATCCGAAGTAGACGCATAACCACGCCAGCCCGCTCGCACTGGTACAGTGACGGCCGAATTGAAGGCGACTTTGCGAAGGCACTTTGTGTAGATGGAGAAGGATCGCTGGGAAAGCATCATTGTTGTTTTCTCGAAACCGAATGTGGGAAAAAATGAAAGGGGTAATCAAAGTTATAGCTCTGGCTGCGGTAAGCACAGAATTTAAAGTCCGAAAATACATGTTCTTCGCGTGTCTTTGCTAGTCATCTAATGATCAAGTAGATGCAGTCGCCGATGCAAACTAGCGAGAGATTTCCCGAGGGCGGGCTGATATGCCCGATATGCGAAGAATCTATGGTGTCTCTACATCAGCTTAATCAAGTAGGCTTCATAAATTTCAAGTTACATCTCGATCTAGGTTTGTTCTTATTCTCCAAAATTCATAGCATCTGGAAGACGTCCACCCTGAGGAGGGACCAAAAAAGGACATCATGAATTGGTTTCGGAACGCACAAAAAAAAGTTTTCAATCCAATTACCAAGGCGGCTTCAAATCGCTTGAGCAATATTCCTAATCTTGTAAATGAGTTGAATCGTACTCTCGATCTTGGAGGCAGCTCTCCTTTTGCCGATGGAACCAATGGAAATTTGACGGAAAACGCGGCAGCAGAGATTGTCACTCGAGAACATTGGCAAAAGGAGGGCCAAAACGATGTGTGCAATTCCTGTGGCAAATTACTGAATATATATACTGGAAAGCAGCACTGTCGAAAGTGAGGCAGATATTCTTTTGAATACTTTCTACATCTTTGCTACACGGATCATTTTTGATAGGTGTGGAAAAATATTCTGTGACTCCCACTGTCAGCTCTCGATGCGACTATCTGCGGCTGCTCAGCACGATCCGAACGGTTTCTGGTGTCGTGTATGTGAACAATGTTTCAAGTCTCGCGATGGTTACTCGCAAACCGGAGGTAAAATATCGTTGTCTCGACTGGTTTACGCCATTTAACTTAATAAAATGTATTCAGGCGTATACCGTAGCTGGACAAGAGATTTCATTCGAATGCGCAAGAAGACTATTGACCGCGTTCATTTGGAACATAACAGAATCGAAAAGAGATTAGAAAAGGTATATGCAGTTTTAATTCAAATATGTTGCTGCGCTCACTTAAACAGAACGGATTTGCTTTCCACTAGCTTGCGAATATATATGCTAGCAATAAAACCTCTCTCCCTGGTACACTATCACCTGTTCCAGGCAAAAAGCTTTCGCTTTCGAATAGGATTCGAGGTATATCGAATTGTAATTGTCTTTTAATATTTCTCTAAATGCCTTCGTGTTTAGAATTGGAAATGTCAGTTGTTAAATGGGAGAGCGACTCAGACGTCTTAAACTGTCCTTTTTGCAAGTGAGTATGCTATGAATCAACCAGAATGGGATAATTAATCAATGGCTACGAACAATTTCTTCAGTGCTACCTTTAACAAGTTTACTAAACGGAAACATCACTGCCGATTATGCGGGCGTATCATATGCGATGAATGCTCGGATACTGTTCCTCTTTTGCTTAATCTTGCCACTGGTACACTACTGAAAACTTTCGAGTGCAAGTACAATTTTAACTATATTTATTCTTTCCTTAAGATTCCATATTAGATGCCGTTGGTGATATCCGGGCTTGCGTCCAGTGTCGGGGCATAATACTTAAGTAGATAGCTCTCAACGAATTCAAATGAGAACAGATTTATTGACTTTTGCAACTAAGACGTAGGGAGGAAAAAATATTAAAATCGCGACAGCCGCCTGTCGTTAAGTTATATCAAGAGCTACAAGAGTATAGAAAAACAATAGATAATGAGCTGCCAAAATTTCAAGAAATGCTTTCCATGTTACAGTATATATTCTAAAGTTTCTGCCAATGCCCACTGAATTTCTCTTAACTTCCCTTCTATTTTTGCAGAAAGGATTCAGCCATCAGCCACGATCACCAAGATTTCCATGCAGCAGCAGCGACTCGTAAAAAGCTTCTAGAAAACTTCAATAGTTTTGACGCGGCAAGGTAGAAAGCTCTTCACGTTTATTAGTCCTAACGATTACTTATCATGTCATGTATAACATTCTAATATTGATACTCTTAGCAAGCGACTTCTGGTGATACCAGCTCGAACTACTTATCAAAAACGACTACATGAAAATATTCATCTTGCAAGCAACCAATATCTCCAGCAAAAGATGTTCCCACTTGCTATGCTGCCTAAAATCCTTAAACCATCCCAAACTAGTACCTCTGGGGCTAACCATATCTCGAGCAACAGCAACCACAGAGGTGGTGATCAAATATCTTCTACGTCCTCTTCAAATGGTGGCTCAACAGGCACCCAGCAGTTATCATTAAGTGCGGATGATTTGGCTCGAGAAGAACAATTGGCAGTAATTAGGGAGCAGCGCAAGTTAGTGGAAGGCTTTTTACGTGATGCCAGTCAGAAGAGGAAGTTTGATGATGTCAAGACACTAAAAAGAAGTTTGGATGAGTTGGATGCTGAAATTGAACGTTTGGAGAGGAGTGCCTAAGTAGAATGGTGAGATGTGCGATTGATACCCTTATTTTCTGAATTTACAACATCCATCTTTTTTTTTAATATTTTGTTTTGATATCATTCTGCCTTAAATTCCACATCTTGTACTTTTTCTTGGCATTTAACTTTAATAATTTTTTCTTACTCCAATGTTTCTCTATGAGCAGTACTTTATTTAGCTTATAACACAGGAAATATAAAAGAATTCGTTTCAGTAGCCAGGGAAGAGCTCTAAGGCGACCGAAAACTAAAAAACAAAGTGAATATTGTAAATAACAAGGAATAAAAGTGATGCCTTTCAACGAATAAAAGCATGTTTAAGTAGTCTCAAGAATGGTTTAATTCTTAGAAAATTTATTGTTTGTATACTTTCGGAGAGAATAGAGGAAAGATAGTATGAGAGGCTTAACAAGCGCAACCGCCAAAATCTCTGGAGTCGTTAGAATCGATGCGGATTGTATCAGCAAAGGAATCACTTTGGTAAAAGAATACGGTTCGAATGAGATTGCCCGTCAATTAATCTATTCATTCATTCTCACCTATAGAGCTCGACATCGCCTTCTTGCTGCACTGCATTTCTAGCCGCCGCCGTGAAACAAGTCTCGACGTTGATGGCCTCTTTAGCCGAGGTTTCAAAATAAGGCAGATTGCCCTTGCTTTGGCACCAAGCTATTGCGCGTTTCTGAGATACAGCACGTTTCGATTCCTCCACATCGATTTTATTGCCCAACACTACAAAAGGAAAATTCTCCGGGTCACGAGGGCTCGCCTGTACTAGAAACTCGTCGCGCCAGCTGTCGAGTGTCTCAAAGGACTTGGCATTATTCACATCATAAACAAGCACGCAGCAGTCAGCGCCGCGATAGAAGGCGACTCCAAGTGATTGGAAGCGCTCCTATCAGAAGGAATTTAGAGATCTACTGGAATATAAAAAGCATAATGATATGGTGTAATTACTTGTCCAGCAGTGTCCCATATTTGCATCGTAACCTGCCGATCGTCAATTACAATATCTTTCGTGAGAAAATCAGCGCCAATTGTCGCTTTGTATTGATTACTGAACTTTTTATTCACATACTGGTTCATCAGTGAGGTCTTTCCAACACTAGAAATTGGGAGAATCCATGATAAATTGTTAATTCCATTATTAACATCCATGTAATTATATAGAACGATATCGTTGAAATATGCTTACCCACTATCTCCTAGAATAATGACCTAGTTTAAGAGAATTTTGGTTAAGAGGTTAACCCCATGATTTTAGGGTAACAGATAAGAAATTAAGCACTACCTTCAAGAGTACTTTTTTTCTGGCTGACATTGCAATGGGTTAGATGCAACAAAGTTAATAATTAGGCAATCGAATCACAAAAATTTCTATCTCAATAGAGAGAATGTATAAAGCGCCAAAATGCGAAAGAATCGCGTATGCAGACTTCAATCGAATAATATGTAGAAGTCACAATTTAACAATTTTGCATTTGCTTTTTCTCTTTATGTTCACCTCATTTCGGAATTTTCCACGTAACAAGTCCAAATCTGTGTTTACACATTTATTTGTATTTCGCTCGATGAACACAAATAATGTGACGGATACTCTGCGTCAGAAGACGATTTCAGAGAATCTAGAAGACGTGCGAGGTAGAATACGAGCTATAAAAGAGGTAGCAAGAAAATTGCAAACGATTCAATAATTGACTATGGGCTGATTCTATTATTATAAATATGAAAGGCACGCCTCGTCGCGGTCAGCAAATATAAACCTGTAACGGATATAATATATGCTTATGAAGCTGGCCAACGACATTTTGGCGAGAATTACGTTCAGGAGTTAGTAGAGAAGGCAACTGAGGTACTGTTTTCTTTATAGTTTTGTGAAAGAATATTATTTTTACTTGATCATTAACGACTCGGTTGGAACAGCTGCCAAATGATATTCAGTGGCATTTTATAGGCCATTTGCAGAGCAATAAGTGTAAAACGTTAGCTGGTAAGAAATTATAGAGCCATTGAATTTAGAATAAATTTGTTCAACATCCTTTCATTCATTATCAGCTATACCAAATCTCTGGGCAGTGGAAACTATCGATAGTAAAAAGAAAGCGGACACCCTAAATAAAGCTTGTGCAGCAAGAGAGGATCCCTTACGTGTATTTATTCAGGTGAACACAAGCAATGAAGAATGTAAGCTTAAAGAACAAATCGATCGAGATATCATGTACTAAACTACTCGGTTTAATAGCTAAGGGTGGAATCAAGCCAGATGAAAGTATAGACGTGGCTCGACATATTATCGAAAATTGCCCAAAACTTGAACTCACTGGGTTAATGACAATTGGAGCAGCAGATCATGATCCCGCAAACGGACCAAATCCCGATTTCAAAGTAACTTCTGGTTATTTGAAATCATGTATACTAGTGCTTACTCTTTTAATAGTGCCTCGCAGATTGCAAGAATAGCGTTGAGCAAACCTTGAAAATCGAATTAGAATTAAGCATGGGAATGTCGGATGACTTTGAACACGCACTGGAGATGGGCTCTACTAATGTACGTGTAGGGAGTACTATATTTGGAGCACGGCCACAGAAGAGAGCAGATTAATACAAATTATAGATTATTCAAATATCCTTCCCAATGGGTACGAAATATACAAATTTTCCTGTTTTGGTAACGTTATCTTGCTATCAAGTTGCAATTTAAACATTTCGTGGCTTATAATTTTGACTGCCCTCAAAAACCTTCAGATTCAAGTCATTGTTATTTTTTATCTTCAGAGCTGAGAGCGCGTTGTTTGAGTGATTAAGGATCAATAAACTCTCAAATATTATTTCATTTTCTTTCGCGTCATAACCAGGATAGATCGCGACCATATTCACTGTTCCTTCTTTGTTTTTCATACAAAATCACTCTTCCTGGCAATTTTCACTCTGGGTGTTCCTGATCTGGACTACCCATTTCTTGATTATAATTTCCTTGCTGATTGATCGCTAATTCTGACCATGCATCCACAAGCAACTGAACCCATGCAATTTGATTCGGCTTCTCCCAACAAATCCACTACTTCACCAGCAATGATTCCGCTGGATGTGTATCAAATGGATCAGCTCAAAAACCAGATTATGGCATTTAAACTGCTTTCACGCAATCTGGAAGTTCCATCACATCTAATGCAGCGTACATTAGAAAATTATCCGAAAACAGCCAACGGCGTAGTTATTAATGGCAATGCGAAAACAGACGAGGGAAAATGTGTGAACGGTTATGCGATGGTAGATGATGCACAGCTTCCGATCTCAATTCCAGACAGATTCGTGCCTAAAAGTATGGATCCAGTAATGCTAGTGCGAGAGCGGGAACGTCAAGCAACGGCGCAGATAGACTATCGACTAAAGGAGCTCAGGGCGATGCCAAGTAATCTAAGTAATGACCCAGTATATGTTGAGAGCGAAAACATAATACCAGCAACAGGTTCGAAGATAAGGGCATTACTGGAGCTAAAAGCTTTACATTTAGTGGACAAGCAACGAAAAGTATTTTTTCATTTCAATGATGAAACAATCTCTAAATCTCACTCACAATTTACAATATTTTAGCTTAGAGATGAAATATTAAATGGTGTCAATAAAAATACCACTATGCAAACTTCAGTAGATCGCATCAAGTACCGCCGCGAGAAAAAATATATATTACGTGATGCCCGTATCACTGAACGAATGGAAAGACAACAGCGACTTGAGCGTGAGCGTCGCGAGAAACAGCGGCATCTGGATCAACTTGCAAGGATAATTCAACATGCACGTGATATGCAGCAGGCTCACCGTCAACACCAAGCCAAGATGTCTCGGCTTGGTCGTGCCGTTATTAACTACCACGCACATGTGGAGAAAGAAGAAGAGAAGCGCAGCATGCGAACTCAAGAAGAGCGTCTCCGGGCATTAAGAGTAAGGATTCTGTAATATATGTTTACTTTGTAATTGATGCTCATTATACTTGTGATTTCTTCAAAGAATAATGACGAAGAGGCCTACTTGAAGCTTATTGATCGCACTAAAGATACTCGCATCAACCAGCTTCTCGAACAGACCGATCATTACCTTGACTCCCTTTCGCAAGCTGTACTTGCCCAACAGAACGATGGTATCCATTACGAAAATAGCTATGAAATGCATGTACAGGACTCGGATGATATCATACATGAGGGAGCTGATTCAAGCTATGGAAAGGAAGATGATGAGGTATTTTCGGTAGCAATGTAAAAAAAAAAATCGAAAAATATAATTTATTCACTATTTTATATAACAGGGCGGCAAGAAGCTGGATTACTATTCGATTGCTCACAGAATTATGGAGCCTGTCACATCACAACCATCTATCCTCGTAGGTGGAACTCTCAAAGAATATCAGGTAAATTTGGATGTTTACATTGAAACACCAAAATATTACTTATTCCTTTCTTGATGTAGATAAAAGGTTTACAGTGGATGGTTTCATTATACAACAATCGCCTGAATGGAATTCTTGCCGATGAAATGGGATTAGGTTAGCAACACATATATCTCTGCTTGCATTGAAAATTTTATAACATATTACATTGCAGGTAAAACAATTCAGACCATATCGCTAGTTACTTTTCTGATCGAGAAGAAAAAACAAAATGGCCCATTCCTAATTATTGTTCCTCTATCGTAAGATTTTCTTCTTTATATCTATAAATACATTAGACTGACATATATCATTTGCTCTAACATCAGAACTATAACCAATTGGACGCTTGAGTTTGAGAAATGGGCCCCTAGTGTCTCAAAAGTTGTTTACAAGGGAACACCCTCGGTTCGCAAGTGGATTCAGCAAACTGAGATCAAACACGGCAACTTCCAGGTGTTGCTTACCACTTACGAGTACATCATTAAGGACAGACCCTGCCTTGCTAAGATCAAATGGCTTTACCTAATTGTGGATGAAGGTCACCGAATGAAAAATGTTAACTCTAAACTTTCCACTGTGCTTGCTCAGTACTACTCGATGCGGTATCGCATCATTTTAACAGGAACCCCTCTCCAAGTATGCAGCTTCGTGAATCTAAATCTCCATCAAGTTACTTAACTAATTATCTTTTTAGAATAATCTTCCAGAGCTTTGGGCCCTGCTTAATTTCATTCTTCCGAAAGTATTCAACTCTGTGCAGAGCTTCGATGAATGGTTTAATAAGCCTTTTGCCAATTCGAGCGAGACAAAAATGGAGTTGAACGAAGAAGAAAAGTTGCTTATTATTAGAAGATTACACAAAGTAAGCTGTGATTCAAGAATACTTTAAGTTAACTTTGCATTTTCATACACTATAATCAATAATTAGGTTTTACGCCCTTTCTTATTGCGACGCTTGAAGAAAGATGTTGAAGCTGAGCTTCCTGACAAAGTGGAGCGCGTAATCAAATGCAAATTCTCAGCTTTACAAACCAAACTCTATCAACAGATGAAGAAACATGGTGCTTTGTATATGACTAATGAGAAAGGGTAAAAACGAATGAGATAACGTCATTTTTTCTTTTGTATGCTAAAAATATGTTTCTCTATTTTCCGCACTTTAATTAGTCGTACCAATATCAAGGGCCTCAACAACACTATTATGCAGCTCCGCAAAATCTGCAACCATCCTTTCGTTTTTGATTACGTAGAGGATGCCGTCAATCCAGCCCGGCTAAGTAATGAATTACTATACCGCGTTTCTGGAAAATTTGAACTTTTAGATCGAATTTTGCCGAAATTAAAAATAACTGGACATCGGGTATGATTGCGCTATGTTACTATTTTATCAAAGTTTAGTTTTTGAACTATCAATCCTTTATAGGTCTTGATTTTCTTTCAAATGACCCAAATCATGAATATAATGGAGGATTATCTTAATTGGAAAGGGATGAGATACCTTCGTTTGGATGGATCAACCAAGGTATGGGAATCCACTCTCTCCATTTCTGCATTTATCTGATGTTGTCTATGAATTCAATAGGCCGAGGATCGATCTTCTCTATTGAAACTCTTCAATGACCCTGGCTCAGATTACTTCGTGTTTTTACTAAGCACACGTGCGGGTGGGCTTGGACTCAACTTGCAAACGGCAGATACTGTTGTCATCTTTGATTCAGACTGGTAATTTAGTTTTGAGACTCATTTTTGCATACTCCTCTTCTAAATTATCTCTACTGTAATTTATAGGAATCCGCATCAAGATCTACAGGCTCAGGATCGTGCACATCGTATTGGGCAGACAAAGGAGGTGCGAATCTTTCGTCTTATCACCGAAAAATCCGTGGAAGAGACAATTTTGGCACGAGCACAATACAAGCTGGATCTTGACGGCAAAATCATCCAAGCAGGTAAATTCGATAATAAAAGTACAGCAGAAGAACGAGAAGCATTTTTGGTAATTATTGCTTATCATTTGAATATGGTTTCTATTATGTATATTAATTTATACCTCTATTGTTTAATTTGTTAGCGCTCTTTGCTCGAAGCCGATAACGAGGAAACAAACGATTTTGATGATGATCTCACTGATGAGGATCTCAATGATATGGTTGCTCGAGATGATGAGGAACTTGATCTTTTCAGGCGTATGGATGATGAACGACGAAAGCAGGAAGAGCAAATTCGCAAGCAGCGTGGCCTTAAGCGTTTCGAACGGCTTATGCAAATGGAGGAGCTACCCGAAATTTTCCAAAAGGAAGACGACGCGCTTTTAATTGAGCAGAGAGAAATTGAATACGGCCGTGGGCATCGGCAGAAGAGTGACGTGCGATATGACGATGGACTAACAGAACAGCAGTGGCTGAACGTTAGTATTTTCTACCTGCTCTGAGTTAAAGCATTTCTCATTATTTTTACTTGATTATAGGCACTTGAAAACGATAAGATGGACTTTTTCGAAGCCGTTTCCTTGACGCAGGAAAGGAAAAAGAAACGGCAAGAAAAAAAGCGTCGACGAATTGCGCGAGACGAGGAAGACGAAGATGAAGAGGAAGAGGAGATGCCCCGAAAGAAACGTAATCGCCGTGAAGGATCAATCGCCTCGACTGCTGGCTCCATGGATGGATCAATGGATGAAACTATCAAGACTCCAGCCAGGAGGCGTGGCAGGCCGTCGCGGGTCAATGGCGTCAACACAGACACGCCTGGCTCTGGCCAAACTCCTTTGAACAAGCGCCGCCGCATGCGAAGTGAACAACCCGATCAGGCCGAAGAAAAACTTCCAGAGGTGGACATGTTACCCCCACATTTGC
This sequence comes from Calcarisporiella thermophila, assembly GCF_041956535.1. Taxonomy (NCBI): domain Eukaryota; kingdom Fungi; phylum Calcarisporiellomycota; class Calcarisporiellomycetes; order Calcarisporiellales; family Calcarisporiellaceae; genus Calcarisporiella; species Calcarisporiella thermophila. The sequence goes on from NW_027192194.1 coordinate 988,674, forward strand.
GTAAAAAAATGACTGAGGCATTTGAGGAGTGTTATAATGCTGTGCTGGAATGTAAGGACGAGAGCGATGGGCACAGTCGCAGTGAGCTATTCCATGAACTGCCAGATCAAAGAGAATACCCGTCATATTACCTCGTGATCCAAACTCCCATTGCGCTCTCGACAATATGGCGAAGAATTCACTCACCATACTACACAAATCCTGAGCATTTCCGTGCAGATTTCCGGCAGATGTTCGAGAATGCGCGCACCTTCAATGAAGAGGGATCGTGGGTGTATGTGGATGCGGTAGAAATGGAGCGAGTGTTTGATCGAAAATTCGAAGAGGCAATTCAGAAGATTCCAAAGGTAGATGCTTCTGAAATACTAAAGAGTCCGACCGTAGATGAGACTCCGCAACAGCCGAATACTTCAGCTTAAGTAGCTCTCCTTAGTTTGCCATCCTCTTGGCACATTGTAAAATAGTCAGTTTTTTAGAGTTTTTTTTTAATCGTGATATATGTTTTTATAAATCTACGCTGTTTTCTTTTAAGATTCTGCCTTTTTTATTAAACAGTTTCTTGCATACAAAGAGATTCGTTAGTTCCCGCAGCAGCGAGAACGAACCTTGTTTGCGCCCAGCAAAATTAAACATTGCACTCCATATGAACGGGTTTCATTACAATGAACCTATGATCGTCCATCTGCCTTGCACACATACAATAATACGTCGGAGGTTTAAATTATTCGATTAACTTGGAGAGTAATTGCGCCATTTGGTTAGCAATAAGCGCCCGTTATTCTTTTTAATATACACCATTGTGCGGCTGATTTAAAAAGGCCGATAAGGAGAAATGTTGAGCAAAATAAATATCAGCTCGGAAAAGGAAAATGATCTACGTTTATGACTAAAATGTTTGGAATATCTTCGAAAGTCGAATATCTATTAGTTGTCTTTTGGGCCGGAAACTTGAATTTACATTTCTAGTTTAGAATCCGAGGATGTATCTTAATACTTCTTTCGTATCCATAAATATTATTCTGAAAAAAAAATACTGTATATCTCCATCGAAATAAGATCAAAAAAGCAGAGTTTCATTTGATTTTTTTGGTGCCTACTACAACAAAAATTTAAAAAAGCACAGAGCCCTGACCCCCCTTTCCCAATAACAAAAAACTAGTAAAATAAAAATATAATTGATTACAAGAAAAGAGAAGAAAAAAAAAAGATCTGAATACTTTTTTTCAAAAGAAAAATATTTCAAAGAGAAAGGGGAAATAAAGTATCATACAACGAATAAAGAGAAAAATTCTCACACAACACTTCACATAATAAAGAAAATAAAGCCAAGGAAAAGTGAGAAAAAATACATTATAAAGAAATCTAACCGCCAGTGTTAAAGAATGCATATCTACGTGATCCTTAAAGTAACGTTCCTTTGAAGTTTTGCAAAAAGCAATAAAAAAAAAAGGAGCAATTAGGCTAAATAACAAACACCAAGAGGTAAAAAAGAGTATAAGAGAAAAAGAAGAAAAAAAAAAATAAATAAAAGGCATTTTTATCTATCGATTTTTTTTTTGCGATAGAAAGCAAAAAAGGGGGTGCTTAGGGAAGGAGAAATCATTTTGCATGTGGAAGTCGCGGATTTCCAGAAGTTGGTGAAGAGGAAGAGGAGCTTACAGGGGGTGGAAGAAAAGGCGCTGATGGCCACCGACGTCGATTTGTTGACCATATTGCGCTAGAAAATTCTCCCACAGGTCTCTCGCTACCCCCCGGTGTGGTTGGACCAGAGGAAAAACCTGCTGGAATGTCAGAGAGGCTATCGCTGATACTTAGTGGATGTGGACCAACCTCTGAAGAAATATGGGGAGGAGGGGTCAAAGAGTGATGAGTATTTGGCGGGGGAATTCCCCCCGCTGCAGCTGAAAAGCTCCAAGCCCGCTGATTGCGGAACGCTGCCTGGTCGTCATGTCGACCAGCGAATGGTTCATGTGAAATGCTGCCAAAACGTCGTTGGCCGCCACTGGATGCTTTGAGTCGGGAGAGAGCACCATTAGTTTTAAAGGCATTATGGTACGAAAATGGGGCATCGTTTGAGGGCATCCATCGATCGGTGAGTGAGAAGAAAGCTCCGGTGCCACTTGGGCCTGCTGAGGTATTTAAAGGTAGGCCATTTTCCCCTGCCATGCTTGTCAGTCCGACGGGACTTCCACTGCCGCCAATTCCACCCAGCCCACTAATACTAGCACTGCTGTTCCTTGTACTCAGCCGTGCCATTCCTGCTTCAATCTCGTCAGTCATGTGTAGACTCCCAAGCGAAGGCTGGTTTCGCAATGCTTCCGGAAGATCGTCTCCGTGATCGTCGGGCGTATCGAAAATGGCCCTTAAATCCGAAGACGATGTCGAATCCCGTATAGAGGTAGATGGGGTCACGTTCTTCCAGGGCGGCTCGAACGCATTTACGTCGTCAAATAGTCGGTAGCTTGAAAATCCAGAATGCGAACCCGCAAGTGAAGCGGAAGCGGCAGGATGGATAGTTTCGTTAGTGGATGATGATACGGATGCGAGTAATTTACTATTAAAGTGTGGAAAAGCTCCCATGAACGAATCTGCGCGAGGGCGTGATTCCGTTTGCAGCGGAACCTGCTGCTCTTGTAAAAATGTGGTCAGAATTTGAATCGCGTTTGGAAGCCCATCGGCACTCCTACGCGAAAAACGAAAGAGGAAGACGTATTCGCCACCCTTCTCTCCGGAAGTTGAGATAGGAGAAGATGAAACCTCATCCACTAGACTATTTGCTCCTGTTGTCGAAGCAGGACTAGCGAAATTTTTGTGGGTAATTACTGGTGTAGATGTAGGTGTTGATCGAGCTGAGTGGGGCGGTGAAATCGGAGGGACTTCAAGCAAAATATCAAGCTCTTGTCGTATGCGATCCACTACTCGTGACTTGAACTCTACGTGGCCAAGACACATATGAAGTGCAGGAGAGCGAGGAAGACGTAACTCGTATTCTTCTGGGATCAGCTCCTGTAGGAGTTGGGCTGCAATTATCGTCTGGTTCTCATGCCCGCTAATAACAATGTGATCTTCGCCCGTCTCTTTGAAGGGAAAATGAATCTTGGTGCCAGTTTTCGTTTCGATTTCTTGTAGATAAGTGGCTTTTTCAGCGAGAAGCATGCGGTGGTATCGACGCGGGATGGTAACCGTTTGCTCCACATTGTCCTTATCCTAATGAGAGGGGAATTGGGCTATGAGTTAAGTGTATGATTTAAATAAAAAATAAAGCTCACCTTTGTCCCTACCAACTCCATGACTGAATGCTTTAAATTGTCCAGGTTGAGCGCATTTTTAGCAGGAGTCCGTGCCACGACATTATCATTATTGTCAAAATAACCTCCCAATGTTGCAAACTCTTCTGCGTTCGAAAATTTGACATACACACCATATTTCTTCATAATGCGTTGGATATTTTTGCCTCCGACACCAATGATCCGCTTATGATATGACTCTGGCACATGAAACGAGATCTCTGCAGGCAACTCCTCTTGTAGCATTGCTAGGCCGTCGAAGGCTTTCGTTAAACTAGGACTTGTGATATCAATAAGGAAATTGTAATCATTCAAACTCGCAAAAGATATCTTGGCACTTGATGTCTTCATAATTTTGTTAATCTTTCCGTTCTTTTTACCGCTGATAAACTCAAGGTGCTCGTTTGCGAGCTCCACTTGGAATTTTGTTTCCTGATGATAAGTCTACAATTGTCATTAAGTGAAGGTTAGAGTTATCATAGTGAAATTAATTTAAAATTAAAGTTTCATAAACCTTAATCAGATCCATCTCGTTGATCTGCTGATACGCGTTGCGGACAGCGCGCTCTGTACCGAATACCTCGAAGCATGAGCATTTGAAGGCAACCTCGGCACCTGAAGCCTGAGCGATTTGTGAGACGCAGGAAACTACTTGCGTATGAGATAGCGCAAAGCTTTTTGTCGGGTCAAAGCCCAAAATGCCGGGGAATGAGGGGGGAGAGGTGGAGCCTGACATAACCCAGAACTGGGCATGATAGAGTTGGCAAGCCTAGAAGAAAGAATCAGAATATTAAAAAAGGGTGCCATAAAATGGACGGCGTAAGAACATATAATTACCAATTGCATAACCATTCGTATTGTTCGCTCTACATTGACTCTGTTCTCGCCATATACACTAAGAACACCCCCTTGTGAACCAAGTGTAGGAAATGCCACATAAGAACCTAAATTATGATTCGTTTAGCAAATACAATTTGGTAAAACTTTATAGTAATGGTAATATTAAAACGAAACTCACCATTATCATACATGATTTTTTTAAGATTTTCACGATTATGTACAAGTAGATAATCGATTTTCCGAGGAATCATAGTGGTTTCTTTGGAATACATACTTTGTGCCTAGTCAGATAAATAGAATTAATAGAAAAATAGCGAATACCGGTTAGACAAATTTTCACGCACCTTCTGCGCTGCAAGCTTTAAAAGCATATCTTTGGCCCGCTGAATCCCTGGAACCTCACCGGTCATATAAACGATATTTTCTTGTAGTTCATCCGACGAGGTGCATATAATTGGAGGAGAAAAATATATATTTGTGGCGGTTTCCTGCATAATTAGTTCGAGTTTGTCTCGTTTGCGACCGCAAATAATGTTGTGGAGTTTGCAATCAATCTCAAGTTGATCCACTCGTAGCCCAAGCTATGTCAACATAAGGTTGTTAAGATACACCCTTTACGATAAGAGTAAGGACATATATTTACCAATTCGTCCAATAACACCAAAGTTCGTAGCCGTGCTAGTTCAATGGCATCCCATGACCCCGTCACTACGATGTCAATTTGCTGTTCGCCACTCGAAGATAATGACTGGATCGATTGACGCTGTGTTTTTGTTGCCTCATAGAACAAAAATTTTGCCCCAGTAGAACGGGTAATCTCGTCGAGACTTGGCTTTACTGTTGGTTTCAGCTCTCCATCCAATGTGAATAATTCTGAGCGAGAAGTCCTTACGACTAGCTTTGACTACAAACAAAGAAAAAAATGAAGCCATAGAAGAGTGTCAACTGCAGAGATGATTTTCCCACCTTAATAGGATTTGACCGGAGTAAATATCCACGTGCTCCCATGACAGCCTGGTGGTTTCCGGATAATATGATATTATATTCTGGTTGCGGATCTAGTCCTCGGCTACGCACGGAGAATTTGTCCGCGGTGCAGAGTGCTGCCTGGATTCCGTATTGTTGCTGAACATGATCACAAAGAGCACGGAACTGCGAGGTGAGGGATTCATCGAGAGGCAATGGGTGATGAAAACTTGCCCTTGCACGATGCGCGAGCTCGCCGAGCGAGGAGGGCCTGGAAAAACAGAGCGAGAATACCAGCTGGTCCATTCACGTAAGAATTCACCGGATCATGGAAGGGAGCGAGAAATGAATAAATAGAGGCGAAAAAATAAATAGGTAAATCTCTTCGGACGAATGCAGACGAAGGGCAACTTGAAGAGAGCAAGAATTATCGTAACGAATAGTGGAAAAATCAGAAATAGGATAACGAAGGTGGCAATAGTAGAGATAAAAGATCGTGAATTGTAAAAGGGAATGAGCGAAATCGAACTGATAATGCTTAATCAAAAGAAGTTTTTGCAAAGGTAAAGAAGAATATGGCGAGGGATCGTTTGAAACCTAATGAGAACTACTATTATACAGAGAATGAGAAGTTAGATCTGGAAGATGCATTATATCTTTTTTTAATTCTCAATATTTATAGATATTTATGCACTTACAGTTACAAATATTAATACGACCAAATGATGACTTGGGCAGATCAATAAAAATCAGTTCGCTGTTTTTTATGAAAAAGCAAAAAAAAAAGTTTGTCTGCAGCAGACAGAAAAACAAGCGACTATTTACACTGTATGTAAAGAAGAGGAGTTTTTTTTTCCTTCTAAGCGTCGTTGATCTTGAGAGGGAAAATGAAACTCAAAATCGATGACGTACACTTTTAGCTTTTTCGCGTCCTCCTTGCCCTCGAAAACTACATAGGCATTCATTTATAATGGCACTTAATAATGCACAATTCAACTATAAAGTAAATACATATCTCCCCAAATATTCTGCTAATTAACTCGCCCACTCAATTTTTACTCTATCATAAATAGTTTAAATCTTCTTTTCAGCCTGAATCTGCTGTCAAAAGTCAGAGCAACAATATGGAGGACCGCCAAGTACGCGTTATCTCTGATCTATATGCATTCCTGTAAAGTGATAAATACTGATTACTTTTGTTTTTGGCTTATAAAATAGGCAATACTTCAATCCACAAAGTCACCTTCGCCAACGGACAAACCTGAGATTAAAAAGCAAGTTTCATTTCTCGATGATCTTTGGCTTGACGGGGTGACGGATGACTTATTCGAACTGCTTGATCAGGCGATCCCAACAAAGCATGCCGATAATAAAGATTCAGGTAGAAGAGATACACAAGTGCAGTCAGATAAATTGGTTTCTCAATCTGAAGCGAAAAATGGCGATACATCTGAGCATTCGACAACCCATGATCATAGCAGTTTAAGTAACCTCGCAACCTCTGTCTCAGAATCGAAAACCACAAGTTCGATATCCAAGAGATTTAAGGAATTTTCAAATGAAAACAATTCGTTGACATCCCAGCGAGAAGTTAGCCCAATTCCTCACCCAGGCTCCGGAAAACAAACCCCCGGCAATATGGCAACCGATCTGACAAGTCGTATGTTGAATACAAGTGTGGCAGCAGCTTGGCCACGAGTCCCTAATTATGAATCACGTATTTCACATTCGACGGTCAATTCTGATAACAAAAGTGAATTGCCTTACGTGGAAGATAAAACCTCTGCAGCACTTTCACAACACTGTACATACTCGGAAAGGAGACCACTGAGTGTCCTTCCTGGTCCTGCAGGAAATCTACCTCCACTGGTATGTATTCATCTAGATATTTTACCTGGATACAGTTAAAAAATTTTTTTAAATTAAATCTAGACTCCAGCAGAAAAGGAAGCGCTTTTCCGTTCAAAGCGTGGCAATCGGGGAAAAGTAAACGAAGTTACTACGACTGTTTGGAAATCGCCTACTTCCTCACCACCATCCTCACGATTTAGTGGAAACTTGAATGCACCCAAGGAAGATGAATTTAATAGAGGAGCTTGGCTAATCTTATTAAAAGAATTAAATATACCCGAATATAAACGTAATCTTTAACTATCTATGGTCACCTGAATGACATATATTTTATTCTGCTCTGTTTTATTTTCAGCTTCTGCCCTAGGTAGTGTGTCTTTACCACCAGATTTAAGCAAAAACACTGTTCAAGCAATTCTTTCTGCGGACGTGACTAAGGCCACCAAGATACCAAGGATTATTCTATTGATTCGCGAACTTAGGATGAACGATACAGATGCAGCAGTGGGGCTAATTGATCCGACAGGTGAGTATGATAAAACGGTCATATTTACTGTAAATGTAAGCTAATACTCTCTAATACTAGGTGAAATACAAGGCACAATCCATAAAAAAGTATTTGATGTTTATGGAAATAATGTTTGCAATGGCACTGCACTAGAGTTGATTCAGGTAGAAATTTATAGATATTCCTTCAGGAGCTTTTACGTTACTTATAATTTTTTATAAGGTCTCAATAATCACACCCTCTCCTCGCTCGAAATATCTAAATATCACCTTGTCTAATATCAACCGCCTCTGCTCTCCACATTCGAATGCAATTTTAGGACCGATGGGACAGATTCAGTCTATTTCTGATAGACAAAACTCGGTAAATTTTGACTACTTCACTTTTGATTGGCATTACACGACACTCATCTCCCCCTTTTTCTTTAACATTGGCTGCCAGCGAAAACTTCAAGCAATTTCACCGCTTCAGCTAAAAGACACCGTTCAAACTGGTGCTTCTTTTGTTGAAAACACATCGATGGACGATGAATCCGACGAAGAATGTGAACAGTTATTGCGAAAAAAGAAGCGACCTGATATGCCAAATATAACTGCGCCCTCAACATCGAGCGCAACGCAAGCAGGTTATTCTCAGCCTGCATCTTCCTTGGAGGCGGCTAATTGTTCAATCGCTGCGGTAGCTCCTCCTAACATACCCCAAAAGGAAGAGAAATCTGAAGTTCGTGAAGAAGAAATCCGCGATTTATTATCTGGGATAGAAGGGGCATTTTCCGATGAGGAATTTTAACATTATATGCTTTATTTTACCAACTGTACGCTCGTTTTCGCATGTCTAAATACCTTTTGCTTGTATTTTATTTTTGTCTAAATCTCATTCTTAATGTAAGTAGCTTGACCCTTTGATTTGTTTTTATTTCCCATTTTTATATTCGGCAATTTTATGAGCGGAACAGAGTTTGAATAGGTAACAACCCCCGCTGGGGCCAGATAGTGAGAATTTTTAGTTTATTTTTATATTTTATCTATCGCCCTGTCTCGCAACTTCCTTTAAAGAGAAACAAAAAGAATATTTTTTAAGCAAGATCGGGATTAGCAGCGAAAAGATTAATTGCAAAAAGCTCAAGTGCTGAAAGGATTGTGGTATATAGTATAATTGGTTTATTACATCTCCTCTCAAAGTTCCTTAGAATCTTTTCATTGAAGTTATCTTTTTCACGCTACCCATTATTTCCCTTATTCTCTTTTATCACTCTACCATCTATTTCCCTCCACTCTTTAATTAGCACTACTCATCCCATTCCTTGCCCGGCTTTCGCCATTAAGCCCGTGAGATCGATCCATCTCATTTTGCCAAACCACTGTAAAAACCACTTACAAGAAACTCTAGAACACGAGAGCAGAGAATACTAGCAAGGAATCAAAAACATTTCTTTCAATTGGTGGATGCAAAGTGCATGCAAAATTGTGTCCGCGAGAATTCTAGGATTCAACAGATCTGGTGAATACATATTCCTTTAACTCATCTACAATGGCCCTTGCTCCTACCCCTACCGCACAATCACCCGCTTTTTCCCATGGATCGCCGACAATTGCTACAAATGCTACACCCGCAGCTATATCAACCCCAAGCTATCATGCCTTTCATAAGAAAGAAGTAGTCGTTTTATGTGTAATCGAGGGAACTGCGAAGATGAAAGAGCATTTTGCAGCATTGATCGATAATTATATTGATCCAATAATGAAGTAAGTGTCATAGTATTTACTGCCACGGATACGGTCTCGATTAATAGAACTTGAAATGTGGATACTTTAGACAACTTCGAACCCCTGTTATTATGGAAGGCGATGATAAGCAGCAGAGGACAAAAATTACGGTATACCAGATTTACATTTCATTGTTAAACCATTTAACGACTTAATTTATATTTACTTTTACTTTTTATTTTCTTGTTAAAGCCCACATTGAAGTATGGATTGGTGGTTTATGGCGACTACGAGCCTTTCTCCGCTGTTACCGTTGATCGGAAATACTTCACCCAAGACTTTCGTACTTTCTCCAATATGCTGCGGAATCTCGAGTTTCGGAATGGTGGTCTATTACAGAATGCGACTGGAGAAGGCTTAGTGGCCGCCCTGGAGGTGTGTATCTAGTTATATACTGGAAAGGAGTGCAATTTTCTAGCATTGTTCCCTCTATGATAGATGTTCGACATGTACAAGCAACGCCGGCACCCGGATAGTCCACCTCCTATACTTCACTGCATATTAGTTGCGGCCAGCCCCCCACATATGACTGGTTGTCGTTGTAATATTCGCGGCAAATACGATAACTTCACTTTATCAGATATTCAGTCAGCATTGGTTGAGGTAAAAACGTGTTTATTGCGTTTTTATGAATTGATCACTCAATTGATAAAATTTTTCACACCTGGCAGGAATCAATCAGGCTATCTCTAATTACTCCACGAAAAGGTTTAACCGAATTAGAGGCACTTGTAACCAACGTCAATAGCGGGATCGGTGTAGATGTAGTCAATGCAATCGAGTCAGCCGATCAACACCAAGTAGTTAAACTGGCTGGTTTCAAACTGCCTCCACCCTCTGCCGTGTGGGCTGGTGGTAATATCTCTCCCTGTTACTTGAATATTCATATAGTCATTTTCATCCTTTTACACTCAATACAGTACCTCCTTACACGGGTGTAAAACGCGAAAACCCGACCTCATCTCCTACAATCACATCGAATAGTCCTCTTCAATCCTCCTTAGACTCGAGTGCTTCAGCGCCGAAGCGGCAAAAGACTGAAGATAAACCTCAGTCAATACAGCTTCCGCCGCAAGTCCCACCCCAGTTAATGACGCAGCAACAACCCCAACAGCCTCAACAGCAACCGCCACCACCAGCACCACAGCAACAACAGCAGCAGCAGCCACCACCGCAGCAGCAACAACAACAGCCGCCGCAACCACAGAACCAGATTTCACAATCCTCTGAACAAACACCGCAGGAAGCGCCTCAACCACAAGTTTCTACACAGCAGCAAGGTGGTCCTCAATCGCTTGCTGCTCAAACCTCTCATCAACCTCAGCAACAACTTCCGACCACAATGCCTCCACAAGCAACAGCGTCACTGCAACAGCAGCAGTTGCTTCAATTTCTAAAGCAAGCACAACAACAACAGTCACAACAACAGCAGACGCAACAGCAACAGCAAGGATCTGGTCGAAAACCATCAGGAGGTAATGGCATACAAACTGCTATGGCACTAGCACAGCAGCTTACTGGCCAACAAATCACTGACCCACAAACGCTTCGGCTTTTACAACAACAACTACCAAGCTTATTACGAAATCCTGCTGGATTGGCAATGCTGGCAATGCAGCTAAAACAGTCTCAGGCTGGACAGACTAAACCAACCCAAGGGCCTCCCCAGCAACAGCAGCCGCAGCCGCAACAACAACAGCAGCAGCAGCAGCAGCCACAGCCGACACAATCTTCTGCTCCGACAGAGCAATCATCTGCAGCGACTCAACCCACTTCTACCATTCAATCACGACAAACACCACAACAGATGCCCTCTGCTATTCAGCAACTTCAAGCCCAACTTCAAGGACGTCAACTAAGCCCACAGATGCAACAGCAGCTGGTACAGATTGCACAGCGACAGGGTCCACAGGCTGTAGCATTGTTCCTGCAACAGCATCAACAAGCTCAAGGGCAACCTCAACAGGAAAACCCAGTATCAGAGTCTCTACAACAAGTGCGCCCCACTTCTTCACTTACCGGGGCCCAAGGCGCGTCCCCTGTGGTCCAAGCAAGTCCTCTCCTCGGTGCTAATGGGCAGGTCTCTCTCTCGCCAGTACTACAAAGCGTCCCACTACCTGCATCACCCAACCTGTCCGGGCGGTCACCTCGCACTGTTGTAAATCCTCCTTCCGCTGGACGTCCTCCACAGGCTACCGCTCAGCCCCAAGGTCAATCCAACACCTCTCCGCTCATGGGTGCGCAGCAAAATTTCCTCGCGCAATTCCTCCAACAGCAACAGCAACAGCAACAGCAAAATAACGATCAATCCAATGGAGCGATGAGGACTGTGCACGCGCAGCAAATTTTGCAGCAACTCAAGAACGCACAACTTCAGCAGCAACAACAGCAACAGCAAGGGCAAGTAGGGCAGGGTATGCAGCAACCAGCCACTCAAACTCCACCCCAACCTTCTCAACTACCCCAGCAGCAGCCGGTACCAGTGCAGCAATCACCCGTGCAACAGGCTGCAGCACAATCCGCTCAAGTTCGGCCTGGCAATGGAAGAGTGCCTACAGTGCTTTGGAGTGGGCAGATCACATGGCCGATGAAAGATACTATTTCAAATCAAACCCGGCCAGGAAGTGTGACTGTATATGCATTACCAGTACAGCAGCAGCGTCAAGGTCCACCTTTCGCAATGGAGGACTAGTATGTCTTATGCATCGTGGGTTTGAGAGACAATGTTCTTTAACCGTTTTCTTTTATTCCACTCTAGCATGGTACAATCTTGGCCTAAACGCCTAGTTATTTCCCGACTCATGCCGGCTAAAATCATGGTACTTCAGAGGCTCGCTGCGGAGCATCGGCTCCCGTACGTCCAGTTTATTCCGCCCTCGGCCGATAAGGAAAACGATCGCTGGCTCGAAATGTTAACGAACACACTTGAGCAAAAGAAGATGGTGGCGTGTGTCAATTTTGCGCCTGGAGTTAACCGCTTTGGAATGGTGCTATTGTATACAATGCGAAAACTGGTTGGCTTCTTGTTCCTAAAGGTGCCGATACCCGATCTGACCACTGCTGGCGGACCAGTGGCAATGGGACAGGCCCAGCAGGCGGGTCAACCTCAAGGTGGCCAGCAGCAGCAGCAACAAGCCCAGCAGCCCCAACCGCAATCCCAACCACAACCGCCGCAACAGCAACAAGGACAAGTACAGCCACAAGGTCAAGCAACCCCACAACAGCCTCAAGCACAGGTCAACCAACAGCAGCTGGCCCAATTCCTTGGACAGGCAATGGCTCCACTTCAGTCCCAACAGAATCCTGCCGCTCAGCAAGCAGCAGCATTAGCGGGTTTGCAGAACATACCTGCATCCATGGTGCCCGGGTTGTTGCAGCAGCAGATGATGAATCCCCTCCAGAGACAACAGTTGCAGCAACTATTAGCGACTGCAGCAGCCAGTGGGCAGCTACCCAATGGATTATTGCAGCAGGGGATAGGCGGTGCCGCTAATAATAATGCAGCAGGCGGCACCATCAATTTGCTGGCCTTACAGCAAAGATTGTCTCAGATGCAACAACAGCAACAACATCAAAACCCATCCTAATGTTTTGTTTCACAATCCTTTATCATACTTGTGTCTGTTTTAATTTTTTTTCTCTTTCCTTCACTCTTTTTGATCCTTTCTTTTTTTCTTGTTAATTTTCTTTCTAGTGCTATATTATTATTCAATAATCTACTTTATTTTTTTTTGGCTTTTCTTTTTTTTTTCTCTCTTCATTTTGTCAGAGTATATGTGATGTGCGAGTTTGTTTTAAAAAATTTCCTCTCTCGTCTTTGAATAGTTCCAGGATACAATGGCGCAGCACACTGGATTTTAAGTACGTAAACACAACCAAGGATTAACTTTAGAATCTCGCGAACATTAAGCGAATAGAGATCTCTCTGATTAATTTTCTAAACACACGATCCTCGAGATCGTACTCTTTTCTCTATTTTTTCTTTTGTAAGGCGAAGAATACCAAGCGCACAAAATGGTAAATGCATCATGGTTTCTATGATTTTTGGATGGATTTAACAATAGTCTAACTTCTAACTCGTGGCTTTTTTTATTTTTCTTGGTAGACGATATCGAAGAATTCCAAGATGGTCAATCTGATCAACTATCGGCTGCGGGTGACCCTCTCCGATACTAGATCCTTCTCTGGCCAGATGCTTGCCTTCGATAAGCACATGAATTTAGTCCTTGCCGATTGTGAGGAGTTCCGTAAGCTAAAGCAGAGCAACGGAGGTGAGGTACGTGAGGAAAAGCGCACGCTTGGCCTCGTTATTCTGCGCGGAGAGACCATTGTGTCCCTAAGTGTTGAAGCTCCTCCCCCTCCATCTGCCGACGATCACAGCCGGCGGGCTCAGATGCCCACTGGTCCTGGAGTGGGCCGCCCCGCAGGAAGAGGTATGCCTGTGGCACTTCCTGGTGCCCCAATGGGCCTTCAGGGTCCCGTTCACGGCGTCGGTGGACCCTCTGCGCAAATGATGACTCCTCGGGGTCCTACTGCACAGGGCGCTCCTGTGGCCTACGGCCGGCCTCCAATGCCGCCAGGAGGGGTACCGCCCCGCCCCGGTATGCCCCCACCGATGGGCTTCCGCCCCGGCCAACCGGGAATGCCTCCTCCAGGATTCCGGCCTCCCCCTGGTATGCCTGCTGGCGCCCGCCCTGGTGCACCTCCAGGCCAATTCCCTCCTGGTCAAATGCCCCCAGGTTTTCGACCTGGTATGCCTCCGCCAGGTTTCCGTCCTCCTCCGGGGCAAGGCCCGCCTCCTGGCTACAGGCCACCTCCTCAGATGTAATGATTTCCGCATGAGCGACATTATGTGTTTCTAGGGAGCTATAACTATTCTTTGGCGATAAATGGATAATGTTAAGATCTCGACCTCTTCTTCCTTGCCATTCCCTTTTTACGTTGAATGGGATGACATGGAGCAGTTTTTTTATTGTTCTCCCCTTTTTCTTGAAAGAGGGTTCTTTATTTTCTCATAAAAGTTTCACTTCTCTGCTTGATTTTGGTTTTTCTATATTATCTTTGTAAATGAATAAATAGTTTTATCCCACCCATTGTATTCCAACCCCATTTTGCAACGGTCGGATCTGAATGATAAGATTCAGCCAGAGAATACCAAGCCGTTGGTTTTTGGTTCAAATGATGTACCGCTCAACTTTTAAGGGAACCGACAATGCCTTAGGTGTAATGTCTGTGGAAGGCTGGAGGGTAGTTTAGGATCCTGAAGACTTTGAATCACAAGCATCTCTGCACGTTGAAGAACCATTTCCCGAGAGTTCTTTATCGATATTGCAGACCATTTGTAATCGATGCTACACACTAAAGAGGAGTAGGAAAATGCCACGAAAAAACCACGTGAGTCAACAAAGCCCTTGGTTCTTTCTAGTATTGCTTAGAACATGAATTCAATAGGATTGGAAAAATAGGCACTCATACCACTCCCATTTCCTGTTCATCTCTACCCTCCTCTATTCTTTAACAATAATGTCTTGTAAAAACTCCTATGTATGGTAATTTTGACTTTGAGTTGGGATTTTCTTGGCCGAAAGAAAGGATCTCATCATAAAGTTCAAGATTGTAGCCAGAAAAGAGGAAGGGGCACTAGAAAATACCTCCGAGAGTGCAGATGGTTTTCCGTCAAAACCTTTCATCCTCTCTAGCTAATTTTGGTTTGCCTGGGAACGGATGGCGTAATAAAGTGTAAGCCCTAGTATCTTGTGCAATGTTCCTCTCGTGATTCATGATTATTTTCCTTCTTTCGGTGTTGCAACTGGTAGGGGCTCAATTGTGTATTTTCGATATACGCAATATTTACAGAAGTCCGTTTCTGCTCTATCGTAGAAGAGTCCGTGGAAAAACAGAGGTGAGCCAAAAATAAGAACCGCCTTAGCGACAAAAATGTTCGAGAACGACCGCAGTGCAAAGAACAAGCAAAGCTAACCCCCAATTAAATTGTTCTGAGCCACATCGAAGCGAGCACATGACTGGCGTTGTTGATAAGTAGATAGAACCCTTAAGATATCCGCATGTACTTCGGGCACCGAAACTACGAAAAGCGCGTCGTCCCGGCACCGAATGATTTTCGGGAAAATAAATTGTATTGTGTTAGAGTTTGAGCACGCAAAGGAGATGATCTTGGTAAGCTTTCAGTATGCTTTGAACTGCGGTTCCACCGAATATTACACGAAGCTGGTTGTGTATCTTGAAGGGAGTGCAAATCACGGAGGCAGGGAAATGTATAAAACGTAAGCTCTCCCCTCCTCTGACTATATTTATTTAAATAGCCGTGCGAATTTTTGTTGCATTTGCAGAGAGAAGAGCCAGTTGTCCTCGGGTTTCTCTGTAGCATTTTATTGTCCATATTCTTCATACCCCCCCCCCTTTATAGATCATGCAAGACCGCAAAAGCAGTCTAAAGAGATCACTTATTCTTGCTTCGGCACTAGTGGCTAGCGCCGGTCTCTTCATTAGTAGCGTCGACGCTGCACCGCAGTGGTGGAGGCGTCAAGATCAGTCTACGTGCACAGACGCAGAGTGTGTGGCCACCGCAGAGGCCATCCTCAAGGATGGCGATTTCAACCTCGATCCGTGTGTGGACTTTTACGACTATGCTTGTTCAAATTTCGTCAAGACTCACGAAGTTCCCAAAGAGAAACCCCGCATCGGCGCCTTTGATATCCTCTACGACAAGAACCAGGAGCTACTAAAGAACGTGCTTGAAGCGCCCTTCAAGCCTGCGGAAAATACAACGGAGGAGGAAACTAAGATTGATCAGCAAAACTTCGAGAAGCTTCAAGCGGTGCGTGGTCGTTTGGATGATCCTTCATTTGCTTTGTGTGGCTCATATCTTTTATGTTGTAGCTCTATCAATCGTGCATGGACGAAAACACGATTGCCTCCCTAGGGGCGCAGCCTGCTCTCCCGGTCGCCAAACTCGTGGTGGACAACCTCCCGCTGGCGCAGGCTCTCCCCCTGTATTTCAACGGCGAACAACAGCAGGCCCCGCCCGCTGACGGCAAGGCTATTGCGAAATTATTCGCCACCCTCCGACGCAGCTCTATTTCGGGACCGTTCCAGGGTAGCGTTGATGTCGACAACAAAGACCCCAACTCCAACGTATTCTGGATTGTGGAGAGTGGTCTTGGCCTTCCAAGCCGAGAGTACTATAAGGAGGAGGATGTCCTTTCCGTCTACCGCACCGCGATAGCTGATACCTTTGGACTCGTTCTCGGTGGTGAGGGCGGCATAGGTGCCAAGTTGTGGCCCAACACCCCCTTAGCCAACGAGACTTTCACCAAGATGGCAAACCAGGTTGTGCAGATCGAGACCGCTATTGCCAACTTCACCCTCTCCAGTGCGGATAAGAGCGACCCCATCAAGACCTACAACCCCACCAAGCTCGCTGATCTCGCACAGCTGGCCCCCGCGGTGGACTGGAATTTGTACCTTCAGACTGTCCTCGGTGAGGGCGTCAAGCTCCCCGAAACTGTATTCCTCGACTCGCCCGATTATTTCAAGGCCTTGTCTGCCAATGTGTTGGCAACCACTCCTGCGCCTGCTCTCCAGGCCTATCTCCTCTGGCGCGCCATTGCCTCCTACACTGGCGGACTAGCCGTCAGCTATCAGATGCCAGTGCGTCGCCTCAATGAGAAAATCAGGGGCGTCAAGGCCGACGCCCTCCCCCCTCGCTGGCAGACATGTCTGGGCGCAGTCACCAATAACATGGGTCAGAGTCTGGGCCGCTACTATGTTCTCCAAAAATTCACGGGCAATTCAAAACAGCTAGCTGATGGTAGGGTTTGCTTGGCTTTGCTGTGTCTTGTAGAGAGTTAACTCACGGTCCTTGATCTCTTTCTTTCCCTCCCCCATCTCCCCATTTTCTAGACCTTGTTACTGGCCTCCGCACTACATTCAAGGAGAGCCTCCCCAACATCACTTGGCTTGATGAGCCGACCCGCGCGAAAGCGACCGAGAAGATTGACAAATTCACGCAGAAGATCGGATACTCCACCAATACCCCTGATGTGCTGAAGCCCTCGTCGATCCAAAAGTTCTATGAGGGGCTCGAGGTCAACAAGAGCGAGTATTTTGCCAACCAGTTGCGGGCCAGCCAGTGGGGCGCGGCTAAGCAGCTTGCTGACTTTGGCAAGCCCGTCGACAAATCGGTCTGGTCCATGAACCCGCACACCGTCAACGCCTACTATCAGCCCGTGTTCAATGAAATCGTATTCCCAAGCGGTATCCTCCAATCCCCCTTCTACGATGCCAAACTCCCAGAATAGTAAGTATTTGCACCCCGTATAGAAGTGGCTCAATTTTCCAAGCTATGCGCATTTTACTAACTCTCGGGCTTTGTTTGTTTTTATTTCCATCTACTGTTATCCAGTCTCAACTATGGAGGTATCGGGGTGGTGGCAGGCCATGAAATTACCCATGGCTTCGACGACTCGGGGCGATCATTTGACGGGACTGGCGCAATGAATGACTGGTGGACGAATGCGACTGCACAAGCCTTCAATGAGCGAGCCCAATGCTTCGAGAATGAGTATTCCAACTTCACGGTCAAAGGCCCCGATGGCACGGATGTGAAGGTGAATGGGAAGCTCACCCTCGGCGAAAACATTGCGGACAACGGCGGGTTGCGGCAGGCGTTTGTCACGTGGAAGAAGCGTTTCGATTCAGACCCGCAGATGCAGAAGTACAACAATCGCCTCATCCCCGGCCTCGAGAAATTCACACGTGAGCAGCTCTACTTCATCTCGTATGCGCGTGTGTGGTGCTCGAACCAGACGCCGGCCTACCTGGTCAACCAGGTCCGCACCGACCCCCACTCCCCCACGCGCTGGCGTGTCAACGGCGCCGTCAAGAACTCGCCCTACTTCGCAGAGGCCTACAAGTGCCCGCCCGGCTCGCCAATGAACCCCGCCGACAAATGCGCCCTCTGGTAAATCGCATGAGAAAATGCACCAGCAGAGGCATGCTGGTGATCGTGTTAGCTTTGACCATGCAGCCCAAGCATTCTCCCTACTGCTATTCGTACATTTGTAATCTGTAATCCCTCTCGATTTTGTATTCTGCCGACGACGTAAGCCACAGCGCAAACTAATCTCGTTCAATAAACTAATTTTGGGCAAGTGGTGGTTTTGTTTTATTTCCCTTGTTTGCCGAATTTGCAGCGGTCTCGGATGACAGAAACAGAGGTTTGAGAATCCGAGATATTCCTTGTATGAGCCAACCGCGGGTGCTGGTGGTTCTTCATTAACTTTTGCACGGTGCGGCTGAATGGCCGGGAGACGCGGCCTCCGTTCCCGCGAAAGCGGCTGGGACGTAAGAGTGGCCTGACTTTTGGGAAGGGATTCTAGAGAAGGCAGTGGATATGTCATGGCCTCCCGGAGAAATTGAAATATCTCTTGGCGTTGCCTCTTTTCTGATTGAATGTGGCAGAGTTAATTCTAAAATCAGAAGATCCCTTAGGTAACGTTGCTCACTTTTGGGTTTTTAGCCGAATGGGGTGGTCTGAATATATAAAAGAAACAAGAATAAAAAAATCCAAAAGGCGTTAAGTCTGTATATAAGTCATCAGCATCTCTTATTTCATCAAAATCTTGACCGAGCCTATAATTATATATTCTCTTTAAACTTTACCTCTTAAGGCTCCCTCATCCCCTCCCCCCGACTAAAATAAAAATGCCTTGCCTCTCTAGACAGACTAGACTCGTTCTGCTCCTTGTTGTGACATTTCTCTTTTTCTTGGCCGAGATTATTATCGGCTACATGACTAATTCGCTTGCCCTTGTCGCTGACTCTTTCCATCAGTTAAACGATGCATTTTCGCTCGTGGTCGCATTTTGGGCTATTAGAGTATGACGGAAATGACATGAGGTGCTTAACTTTGTGAGAGCTTGCTGACATTGTTTTTTCTGTACGACAGTTAGCTTCTCAGACTCAGTGGGCTCCAAAATATTCATATGGTACTAATGCCCATACCACAGGCACAGCATCGCTGCCAAAAATGCTAATTTGTTTATTTAACCTTTAAGGCTGGCAGAGAGCTGAAGTCGTTGGAGCTCTAATTAATGGCGTGTTTCTCTTGGCGCTCTGTCTAACCATCTTAATTGAATCCATACAGCGATTTTTTGAACCTAGAGGTAGGCCTTTGTTTAAAGGGATCGTGATCATTTTCAAGTTTCGTATCCAACTAACCCTGGCAAAACCTCATTAGATATTACAAACCCCGTTCTTGTGCTTGCTGTAGGCAGTGCTGGACTTGCTGCTAATTTGTTTGGCATTCTCCTCTTTCATGGTTAGTTTATTTTTCACATCCATACATATATCTGGAGGGAGAAAGGAGGTGGGAGGGCGGAAGAAGAGAGTGAAGAAGAAAACAGAGGAATACTTTATTAACGAACATCTACTTCGATTGTCTTTTTTTTTTTCAACAGAACATGGGCACGCTCATGGACATGAGCAAAATGTTCCAGCATCCTTTTCAAGATCGCCTACGGATATCAGTACTCCCCAGCGGCTCTCCATTGACGAAATTTACGTCCACCCTGTCCTCGCCCGTCAAAATATCGTCCAGGCGGCTGAGGAGCAAGCACATGCCACCATCCTCAATATCGATGAGTCCACTTCAACGGAACCCTCTTCCTCTGAGCCTCAAATACGGTCATCACAACCAAAAAAATCCCCTAAGCAATTCGGTTTCAGGAACAGGGATAAGAATAAGAAGGAGACATCCCATTCCCATGAGCCTAATATTCATAGACGTTCATCCTCACGCAGGCATTCCCACAAGGAGGAGCAAGGAGGTCATTTGAACATGCATGGGGTCTTTCTTCATGTTCTAGGAGATGCACTTGGGAACGTCGGTGTGATCATTTCAGCCTTATTTATCTGGTTGACTCCTTTTGAGTGGCGATTCTATGCCGACCCTGTTATCAGGTAGAATTCGAGCTATTGGAAACCCGTTCGACATGAGAAAGCCTAACGGTGTGCCCTGTTTTTATATTCATAGTTTAATTATCATGCTTATCATCTTTTCATCCGCCCTGCCATTGGTGAAGAGCGCTGCATTCATCCTCCTCCAGGGAGTACCTACCTATATTCCCATTGAAGATGTTCGCGAGAAGCTGCTGCATCTCGAAGATGTCATCTCGGTACACGAACTGCATATTTGGCAACTCTCTGACACAAAGGTGGTTGCCTCGGTCCATATTCTGATTGCAAGCGGTTCTGACTACATGAGAGTCGCCGCCCGGATACGCAGGATACTCCATGCATACGGGGTGCATTCTACCACCATTCAGCCAGAGTATGTGCGGTTGATAGACGACACCGTGGATGGGGAAAGGTTGATCGTGTTGGACGGCACCGACGACGAAGGAATTGTCATGAAGGAGGGAGGATGCTTGCTCCCGTGTACGGGCTCACGTAATTGTGAGGAGAAGATGTGTTGTCGGCCGGTATCGCAACCCAATTCGACAGAATAATCCAAGGCCTTCTTCCCTTAAATGCTACAGTCAATACCATTGTTTCTTCTTTCGCCCTTATCTAACTTCCAACGTGGATCCAATGTATTATGCATAGTTGATTGTGTTTTGAATTCCTTGTTATGTAACTTAATCATTTTCCTACTCCTGTCTTTTTTTTTTCTCTCTCGTGGCACTTCTGGCACCTCAAGTATTTACTCTCCCTCTAGAATAATGAGAAATTAACCGGGCATTGTAATTGAAATTTTAAATTTTTAATCCAAAAGCAGTCATAAGGTTGAAAAATATCTCACTAATGGAGTAGGGAAGGAAGAGGGCGACTTAGAAAAGAAGAAAAGATTCCCCCTCCACTTCCTACCGGAATTCATATACGTCACATTCGTCATGATCTCCACAAAACTCTTCATTTCCCGTTCCTCAATTCATTTGCGTCCACTCGCCTCCTCCCATTCCCTTCGTACTTTTGCAACTCATCCCGGATCCACGGCACCATCGCCGCAGGTCGCCGATAATCCCTCGGAGCCAACTCGGACAGAAAAAAAACGAAGCCGATACAGACTCTCGCCCGTCAATATACCGAGTTCGCCGGAGTTTGGTTCGAATCAGAATCTGCCGCTTGACGAAGATTTCAAGCAACAGTTGCGTGCCGTCGTGCAAAGCTTCAATGCCCCGGTGCGATATGCATTCGCGTACGGAAGCGGCGTGTTCCGGCAACGAGGCTATGACACCAAGGTAAGCGTGATGTGGTGCATTATATGTCTTGGAACTGAATTATTAATCCGTCTTTTTGTCCCTCCCTCCCCCCTCCCATTTTTTGGCTTTTTTTTTGCTATTTGTCATTCATGTAAATCTTATGATAGAAAAAACCCATGGTTGATTTCATTCTTGCAGTAACGCATCCCGAGCATTGGCACTACATCAATATCCAGCAGAATCCCCATCATTATTCCTTTCTGAGATGGTTTGGAAGTGGAGCGGTGAGTTTTCTCCAAGATAAGGTCGGCGCCCATGTTTATTTCAACCCTTATGTCGAGGTAAACGGGCTCCTCATCAAATATGGCGTGGTTTCGGTGGATCGCCTCTGTAAGGACCTACTAGACTGGGAAACACTCTATCTTGCCGGGAGAATGCACAAACCGGTAAAAATTCTACGTGACGATGCCCGCGTTCGGCTGGCGAACCAGGTGAATCTGACCAGTGCACTTCGCACTGCATTGCTGATGCTTCCTGGACAATTTACAGAGGAGGAGTTGTTTATGACCATTTCAGGATTCTCCTACACGGGCGATTTTAGAATGCGTGTGGGCGAAAATCCACACAAGGTTCGCAATATCGTGGTCGAGCAGATGGAGAATTTCCATCGGTTATATTCGCCCTTGATTGAGGATCTTCCGAATGTAGCGTACATGCGGGAGGGGGTCATCCAGGTGAGTAACTTTGCGGTTTTGCGAATATCCTACCGTTCTCCTGATTTAGCTCACTCTTTGTGCGTGGATTGACTTCATAGCAAGATGAGAACCCGCGGGTACGAGGTCTGATGGTACGCAAACTGCCTCGGATATTGCACGCGCATGTAAAGCATCAATACCGAAGCCACTCACTATCCAAGGGAGAGCGGTGGTCTGATGACGAATATGAATTAGGACAGTTGATTGTCCGAAGTCCGGTCTTGAAACAGTTTATCGCCGAAGGTTAGTTTTGCAGATAGATAGTTTTCATTAAATTCCCGCTAGGGTGGAACTCATTGGTTCATTGTGGTTAGGCTTAAACACGATTGTGAAGGGCCCGGCGCTGACGCAGTCTCTAAAGGGAGTGCTCACGGCAGGACCCACGAGAACAACGCGATACGTGTACGATAAGTTAAGCAAGTGGTGGTCGGCTTCATCTTAATTAGAGCTAAGCAACGGCGTGTAATTTTGTTTACTTTTTTTCTGGCTTTGTAGACTTTTTTTTTCTACTTTATATCTATTTTATAAAATTCTCAAAGGTGAGGTATAATAAAGGAGAGGAGGGGTGAATTTTTACACGGGCAAGTCCAAGTCTGGTAAAGCGTGCCAAAACCCGACTTCTGATTCACGGGCCAAATTTTTGTAATTCATCCGATATGCGTGATGCTCACATGTCAAATCCGCCCCTCTTGCCCATTTTCTATCTCCAGTATCCCATTCTATAATGTGATAAGAGTGCTATGATCCACTGCACCTCCCAACAAGTCATCCTGTCAGGTTACATTTGCCAGCACCGTATATCGTCTCTTCTGACTCATATCCAACCCTGCTAACCCCATTGTAAAGTGGAAATAGAGGTGAGAAAAAATATGCCTGCGGGATAAAAAACCGAGGTGGTAGTTTATGTTCCAAAAATCCACTCACTCAATCACAAGGACCATTGGAGGGTGGCTTGGCGTGCTCAACGCCGTTCTTCCTTTTCATAAAGAATCAGTTTCTCTGTTTGTTCAAAATAAACTGCCTCTTTTTTCTCATTTATTTTTCTCTCCCCTTGCGCAACTTGGAACTCAAAACTTTCTCACCCATTTCTATTTTTGCCCATCTTCTTAATTCCTACTTCACTCTTCACTGTCCTCCTCTGATTATTGTTTCAACTGCTCTCTTCTTCTTCCTGCTGTTCTTAGTTACTCTATTAATGTTGAGGGGTGCATGCGGTTTCTAGCCGGAAAAGTTGAGGGAGCATAAAAATCAAAAAAAAAAGAATCGGAGCCAGAGCAGAAGCTTAGGAGCAGAAGCGCCCTTCCTGGAACAGAACAGTATTGAATAAGAAGTGAGGAATTGAACTCTTTTTTATTCTGCTGTACTTTGATTACAAGACGCTATTATAGTATTACTTTTGTACTCTCTATTTTATTTTCTCATACATATATACTTATATATATTTACCCCGTCTTTTTTTTCTCTCTCACCTTTTTTCTCTCCTGTTTCTTTTAATACCTCTCCTTATCCTCTGAACCTGTTATCAATTTACTCATTTGGCACTTTGGGTCTGTGAACATGCCGGCCCCCACACTGCTCAACACTCCCACGCCCACCTCTAAATCCAACCAGTCCAACCCATCTATCTATTCCCATGCCAACCATCCTTTGACGCCTGCGACCATCATGCGTCCGCCCTCACTTAGCGCCACCTCTCCTCTAGCATTCTCTACATCTCCACAAAACCCGCAGCCAGTACCAAGCCCCCGAGCTCGTGCTATCACCATCCAGTCGAGCTCTCAGCGTAGACTGAGCGCACCACCGCCTGCCTTAGCAATGCCTCCATCACCCATGTTTGGCCAGCACCCACCCGGAAGTGTGAGCCCCACCCGTGGAGGACGAAGAAATTCATTCGTGGTCGGAAGCCTTGTTGGAAGCTACGAGGTAATTAATTAGCACCACATTAACTCTTTATTTATCTGATCACTCATACCTGGGTTTTCTTTCTTCTCTCAGGAATCCATACTAAATGGTCGCATGTCCACCTTCCCCTCCAAGCCCATCTCCTTCATTGCTCAGATTGGTGTTTTTGGTCACGGCAAGAGTAAACTTAAATGCCCACCCCATGTTAGCGTTACATTCCCCGCCTACTTTTACGAGATCGAAGACGCTGAACAGCCAACCCCCTATGTTGGGTGTGTAGACCTCGAGGCTGGTCTGCAGGGAGAACGCTTCCACAAATGGCCAGGAGGGTATCGGATTCCGCCTCGGGGTCAGCTGCAGGTGGTCATCAAGAATCCAAACCGCACTGCAGTCAAGGTCTTTCTTCTGCCATATGATTTCACAGACATGCCTCCTCGGACGAAGACATTCTTGCGCCAGAAAAGCTACACTAACGCGGGGCTGCGCTATGCTATTCACGCCCAGTTCTGCTGCACGGAGAAGGCTCTCTATCTTTACAAGAGCATTCGAGTGGTGTTCTCCAACCGTGCCCCGGATCGTAGCGAACGCCTCAGGGTAGTGTGCGATGGTCCCTCGGAGCAAGAAGTGAAATATCAGCCCTGGGGAAAATCGGACTTTGGCTATGCTGGCCATTTAATGGTGAAAAGCCCGAAGCGGCGACGACCTAGCGAGGAATCGACCGTATCGGATGCGGCCTTGCATGAGGAGATGGGCTCCATCGGCACACTTGAGCTTGGCGTCATGGAAGGCAGGCATGACGCGGAGAGGATGGACGAGGATGTTGGCGGAATAGAGCTGGGAGAAGAGCCGCGGATATGCGTTGGAGGCGAGGTGACCCGGATGGCCACCATCCAAGAGGAGTGGACCCCATCGTCTCCATCCAGTGCACATCGCCTCATGGTGGGTGGCATTGCGGAGAAGGTGCGGCACATGCGCATCCGGGATGTCCCCACTATGAGCTCGCCCCCCGGCTCCCTTCTGCATCGTCCTCGGCTGAGCTACGACAAGCTATTGGAGCCAAAGAGTGATTTTTGAGTTTATATTGTCTTTTTGATATTGTACATGCCATTTTTCTTTATAATTCCTTTTGAGATTGCATTTGTTTGCTCCTGATTTAATTTTCTTGTTCAGGTTTTTTTTTTGTTTATTCTTCTCTCTCTTTGTACTTTTCCTTCTTCCCCACCCCCCACCCCCCTTCCCTTTCCACTCTTCCACTCTCTCCCTCGCTTGTTCTCTTCGTTGTGGGCATACTATCTTCTCATGCGCGATTTAATCGTGGAAGATGGAGTGTTTTTATTCTCTTTTTCTTTTTGTATATAAATGAAAAGGATTTCATAAATAAATGAAAATATTCTTTCCTGTAACCCCGACGAGTTTGCCTCCAAGCCCGGATGCAAATTGACAGCTGCAAGCCGGGTTGGCTTGAGCGTTTTGGATTTGTTTTCCTAAGCTGCATCTGCATGCCGCATCATGAAACTTTATTACTTGGTTCCACATGGTTCCCCCATCTCGTCATCTGGGGATATTGCAGCTGCATGAGTCCAGCCGAGACATTTGGCGACCTAACATGTGAGACGAAGTGGACTAAGCGGTGGGGTAGAGGCTGTCTCCGTCGGCATTTCCTGCGCAAAAAGCGATGTTTTCTCAGCGACTTATTCATGGTCGCTGTAAATACCGCCATTGTTTCTTCCTTCCCAGCTGCTTTTCGGTGCCAATTGAACCCCCTTTGGAAAGGGGGGAACGGTGTTGACTTTACAACGTAGATGACGCAAGTTGGAAGGAGATACCGACAAAGATGGTAAGGGATATATGACTTGGTCCAGATGCAAATATTTGCTAATGCGCTAGAATCGATTTATTAATTTTTACCTAAATGCATACCTCGCTTATTTTTCGCCCCTCCCTTCAAGCCGTGATTAAAATTTCAAAATGTGCTCGGTATGTATATAATGAGGCCACCTCTTCTCAGCTTGGGTAATGGATAAGCCAGCGTGAAAGGGTAAAAAGAAACTAAAAACAAAAGTTGCAAAACGCTGCTTCTGTGAAGCATGTATCTTTGATTATCCTCTCCTTTTTCCTTTGCTCTATTTTCTCCTATCTTCTTACGGCTATTATAGAGATTTACCCTCTTACCTCCTATCATTTAAATAGGAAAAAAAAGAATGAAGATAAAACTGTCTCTCATTTTGATTCTTGTGTGCCTCGGGCATTCACTTGCCCTCCTCTCTCCGATCTCCTCGCTCCTCTCCTCTCTTCTCCTGCCAAAACGTCGCAAAACAGCATTATCCGCCCCTGCCTCCGGTTTCGAGAATTGCAGTACTGAGCAAGCGGTGATACGCAATCGGGCCGTCTTTCTTCAGCCCAACCCTCCTCGGGCGGGTGAACCGTTGGCGGTCTCCTGGCGTGGGGTCGTTTTACAGCCTATCCGGCCAGGCTCCAAATTGAAGGTAACGGTGACGACACCTGGGCTTCTGTGGGGCGACCTCACCGTGATGGATAAGGAGTGGGATCTTTGTAGGACCGCGTCGAAATGGGGCAGAAAATGCCCCTTGCCTGCGGGCAATTTGAAATTGCAAGAGGTCGTGGATGTACCCTCCTATGTGCCTCCCGTATGTATATCCTTGGCTCTTCTGCTACTCAAGTGTAAATTCCACTAACTACAGGGTTCACTGCTCTGTGTATGACTCTTCAGGGTAAATACAATGTGATGCTCAAAGCATTTTCACCCACCTCAAAGCAAATTGGGTGCGTCAAATTCATCGTCAACCTCTGAGATTCCCCACCGCCCTCCTCTTGTTCCTATATAACTTGTCTTATACCACTTCGTGCCTCCGCAACCGTTTTTGGTTCCCTTCAGGACACCCACGACCATATTTATCTTTTTTTCTCTTCTCCCTTCTTCATCCCTCTTATGTAACAGAAATATACTTCTAGTGATAGAAACAGAAACACTGCTGATTTCGATAAAAAGACAATAGTAGAAATAAGAAAAAGAAATTATAGATAAAGTTACATTGAGTAAGTAAATATACATCAGAATAGAGTATGAAAAAGAAAAATATCGATGGAAAATTACTCTAGAAATTCCATGATTACGCTACCATCAACGAGCCTGCCAAATGCTGCACATCCGAGCACACTTCCAAGAGCGAGCTGCATTTTTTCGACTCGCGCTTGTGAATAAGACACTTGCGCACCGTCTCTGCGAGGGATTGCGCAGACAAGGGGCCGTAGGCAAGTTCTACGTCCGTCGCCACATTGGGCAGCGAGTGGGGATAGGCAGCCACATCGTCACGATCAAAAGCAAAAGTCACAAAGAATTTGGCGCTCTTCCGCGGGTCGAAGAACCGGATGCGCAGCTCAACCAAGTGTTCGCGACAGGTGATATCGGTGGGATACTTGAGTTGGAGGATATCGATGTCCTGCTCAAGGAGACGGGTACGATTCCAGTAGTCGGCCTTTTGAAGAAGCGTCTATTGAAAACATTTTCCATTTTAATATCAGGTACGGTAAAAATAACACCAAGCAAATAGGTCTACTTTGGCCTCTTGCGAGTTTTGCACTTCGTTCTTGATCCTCTCGATTTCTTCATCAACTTTCATCGCATCCTCCGGTTCCATTTCTCGCACAAGTTCACTAGGTGGCCGTACCAGCGTTTCGAAGAAGTGCAGCTCAACTATCAAAGATGGCACGTAAGTACACACGGCACCCAACCGAAAGAAAAAGTCAAATGGAATTGACTATTATTCCCACTTACAATCCGCTGCTTCTATATCATTGGGAGTAATGCATTTGTGCTCTTCACAAGTGCGACGTGCCTCGCTAATCTCAGCGCGTAGTTGACTCTGTCGCTCTTGCATGAGCGTAATGCGCGTCATCAATTGCTGTTCTTCCTTCTCTAAGTTCTCTAGGTCTTCGTTGAAAAGCTGGATTTGTACACTATTGGAAGTCTCCGTTAGCATTCTATTTGTAAGGGATCAAATGCATCGTACACACTTTTGCTCTTCAATCGCTTGCTCTAAACTCTGGAGTTCCTCCTTATCACAGGCCTCAATCTCGGCCAACCGGCCCTTTTTCTCCTCATGTTCCTCCGATAATTTCGCATGATACTCTGCCAGGCTAGGCATCTGCCGTGCAAGTTGTCCCATGATGCGGCGCACATAAGCCTCATCCTCGCGGAGAATCGCCAGGCTCTGCTCGAGGGCTTCGTTTACAGGCATGATCAACTTTTCCCGCCACATATACCATGTTTCCATCGCAGAAAGTCGACAATAGGTTTTGATCAACTTGAACCGTTGCTGGTATCAAGGAAAAAAAAATAGAATTAAGTATTTCAATAAAAGAGAGGCTCGTAAAATATCAAAATTACCTCCATGAATTCGCGTAACTTCGCATTTCCCTCCATGTATTCCTTAAATAAAGGTGGATTTTCGCGACCTATTTCTTCATCGACCAACTGAACTGCAGCACGCCCCTCGGTAATATAATTCTCGAGTTCGTGACAGCAGAACTTGAAAAGCTCTAGCTCGGGCATCCGGATGGCTGCAGCCTTTACATAGTCAGCGAGCGTGGGGGGGCCTTCAATGCGTTCCGTCAAGTTCATGCTCTCACGGCGACCTGTTGTGGTAAGGCCATCCATGAAGGTGATTCCGACGAGATCAAGGAACTCCTTTAGGCTCAAAGAGGGGGTAGAGGCCGCCTGAAGCAAAAAAATAAAATGAATAAAAATAAATGATACAATATCTTTGCTCTTTTTTTGGCAAATGCAGTACGTACCTCCGTGGGAGTAGGAAGTTGTTCACTTTTTACATCAGATTTCCTCATAGCTATTCAAGTTAATCACAAACCGTTAGATATGAATATTCACAAGTGTACCCGAATTTCTTGCTAAATAAATAAATGGGGTAATAGGCACCTAAATCTGAGTCCATCTTCAGATTGTCGATTGGATTCTCATTTTCCTTATTCAATGGAGTGTTTGCCTCTGTTTCTAGCATAGCAGCAAAGCGTTTATCCGGTTTATGATGCTGCGTGGCATGCAATGGCGAACTTTGGCTCAGCCGAGAAACGCTACGGATAGTTGACTGGCGACGCGAACTTCGACGTGGCGATGCATTAGTTCCATTTGGAGTCTCCAGGTTTTTGGACGGAGTTTGCGCAATAGACCGTCGCCGAGGAGTACCACGAGACGAGTCTATATTATTTTCTAGCGCATCGCCTGCCGAGCGTTTACGAGAACTACGACGAGGTGAAGCTGTAATCTCGACCATCGCCAAAGACTTTGAGGGAGTCTTAGAATTGGGTGTAGTCGCGCTTCGCGGAAGAATATTACTCGAGTCTTCTGCAATTTGTTCTAATTCTTGATTGATTTTGGGGTCGACTGACCTATCCGCATTCTCCACCACGTTCGAACCATTGTCTGGTTCGATTTCTCGATCTTCTGCGCTATTTTGCGCCTCTGTGACCGAGGCATGAGACACCTCTCTGTCTGGTGCTACTTTATCCAAGATATTCTCTTGGGTCATAGTCTGAGTAGTCCAAGATTTATCCATAACAGAGTGAAGACCACCTGAGACTGTGGCAATTTCCTCTTGCGCTTTCAGAGTATCCATAACAATACTATTGGCGTGGCTTTCAATTGGGCCCTGCGTCGCGGTTGAAACCACAGTCTTCTCTGACATTTCAAAGGGGATAGTATTCTCTGGGTTCTTTAGGTTCTCTGGGCTCTCCTGCTCCGGATGTAATGCTTTTGGTTCCTCTTCCACAGCTGAATCTTTGTTTTCAACAATTGAAGATGTACGCGCTCGGGGCGACTTGTATGGAGACTTGCGCGCTGAAGGAGAGGGTTCTGAAATTTGCTTAGCAGACAATCTGCGAGAGCTTCTCCTCCTCGGTGTAGAGGCCACTGTTGTTTCTTTAGTCTCTTCGGTGACGGGTGTTTGTACGTGCTCCGTCATGGGATTAGAGCTCGAGTTTTCGTTATTCGGGATCGGAGCAGGAATATGCATGCGCGTCAGACACTCAGTGAATTCCATGGGCACTGTCATATCTTCCTCTTCCTCTTCTGTTTCCTCCGGTGGCATGAATACTTGCAGCTGCTGTTGCTGCTGTTGTTGCTGCTGCTGCTGCTGTTGCTGTTGTTCGGGTCGCTCAGTTATATGTAATGCTTCAGATATAACTCCACCAACTACAGCTGTAAATTCCATTGCAACTGTATTATCTTCATCTTGTGTTGGTTGTTCAACAAGGCTATGAGTTGAGATAGGGAGTGGCGCCGCTTCTCCAGCTATCAAATCTTCAGAAGCTATGTATTGTCTTGTTACACAATCGGTAAGATCCATGGCCTCTGTCTCATCCTCACCAGTATCAACCATCCCATTATTTCCAATCACCAAGTTATGAACAAGCCCAACACCAGCCTGCCCCTGCCCATAATCCGTCAGGTCCATCGAAGAGTCCGAAAGATCGCCATCATCTGCGAAATCGAATGCTGGATGTATGCCTTGCGACATACACTCGTTTAGCTCCATCGAGACTGAGGTGTCGTCACCATCATCGTCATCGTCCAGGTTATCAGGGATCTCTCGGACGGGTTCAAGAGCCAGCATTAAATCAAATGCATCACTGAGATGAATATTAGAGATTTCAATCCTTAGTAAATATCAAAGCTATCCATTCGATGGACTTACTTAGGGCGTTGTTGGACAGATAACAGGTCAGGAGTCTGAAATTCGTTGCGCCCCGTATCATCCTCGTCCTCAAGCTTAAACTTCGGTGCAGGCGATGGTGGGTGGAAAACAAAGTTCTTAACTTTATTCAGAAGGGGTGTCATCCCCGTTCTGTATTCATCCGTGTCTTTATCAAACAGCCTGCATAAAAACAAGATTGAATCTTGGTAATTTTTTGTTTATAATTGAATCAAAAGTCTCCTACCTGACATGCGCTTTTGTTGCAAAGCTCACGCGTCTACCTATTGATTTTCGCATTTTTCTGCGAGCAAGCCTTTTTATAAAATAAAATGAATAGATCATATGAAAATCAGTAATTGACCGACGCAAAACGAAGTGAAATGCATACTCTTGTTCATCGTGTTTTGCTGCCCACAGAGCATTTATCTGATCTAATCTCATATTTGTGGTATCTTCACGCTCTATGGTATCTTCATCTCCATCCTCGCCGTCATCCTCTTCTTTGTCTGCTTCATTTGCATTGGAAATTGGTTTCAGAATACTCTTTGTTGGAACCTATATTAAGTTGTTCAATCAACGTGACCTTTCTTAGAGTAAAAAGAACTGCCTTACAGAGCCCCGCCTCCACAGAGGAGATCCCACTTTGCTAACTTCCTCATTCTCAAGCAAAAATATTCTTCCAAAGGACATTTCATGATCAGAGGGTGAAGACATACGCTTGATGGGCGTAGCGTCTATCCCCATTTTACGATGGCGCGGTGACCTGCGTAAAGGCGAGTCGGCCATGTTACCTTAAAAAATAGAGAGGCGTCTTTAATCAAGGAAATAGTATAAAAAACAGGCAGAGGAGAATGAGAATATTAAAATGCCAGAGCAGCTTAACTTGGTAAGATATACTATTAAAAATTGATTTTCAAAAATAAAGAAGAAAAGTACGCGCTCTGAAAAAAGGAGCGCGTAAATTTAAAATCCAAATCGCGTCTTATATATTTTTGGAATTATCTTGTGTAATATTAAGATATGAAGACGGAATTAACATACAAACGTGGATTAAAAAAAAGAACAATTGTCAATTGCTTTAAAGAAACAGGACAAACCATATAAAAAAAATCACAAAAAAAAAACGACATGCTGATTAAGAAAGTAAAATAAAATAAAATAATGAAATATAACAAAATAATGTAAATCAAATAAAAAAAATAAGGATATTTTACTCATCCTCCTCTTCCTCGTCCTCTTCCTCGTCTTCTTCATCTTCTTCCTCAGCACTACCATTTTCTCCCTCGTTAAAAGATAGACCAACCTGTGGAACCACAATAGCCCATACCCAGGTCATAATTGTGTCAGCTCGCTGGGTATAGAGCGGATATTGCTTCGCAGAAGCTGGAGGAATGATTTTTCCATGAATTGGGCAGACTCCATGAGTGGACAGATCTGCTTTTGCATCTCTTTGTTTGTAATGCTCTTCCAATTCATATTCTCGCTGTTTACCTATACCCATCTTTCCGTCGATCTTCATGTCCGCTAACCCGGCCGCCTTAGCCATGGCTAGCGTGACAGACGAATTTGAAAATGGCACGTCCGCTTTAGACTCTGCTTTAGTATTTACTCCTGCGTCAGCTAAATGTTGCTGCTGGTGCTTCTTCTGTTGACACTGATAGCAATACCCCCGATTGAAGGAGAGTAATGTTTCTGTGCTGATTGTGCTTGGCCCCTCATTGATCATCAGCTCTCCAAGAAGCTTATGGATAACGTCTCTTTCTGCATCGATCTGCTCAGCCTCTCCGTTCTGTTGAGATGCGGCCATTTGTGAGCGTGCGTCTGCGTCCGCAAGTAGCCGCTTTTTAAGTCGATCGAGCACTTCAACATAATCTGCCTGTGCCATCGAGCGTGCAGGCAGGAACACAGGATAGCCTTCGATGCACTCATGCATTTGCATGATACGCGTGTGCCATTCGGCGCACGCAGCGTAATCACCAAGGAGAAGGTAGTTGAGCGCAATCGCATACCACGTCTCCACGAGAAGAGGGTGATAAGTAGCATAACCATAGTCAGAATGAATATTGCTGACTCTGGTTTTCTCCATCTCTACCCCCTTGGAACGCACGCTCTGAAGCTGTTGCGACTCGGCAGCTGGGTCTGATTTCTTCCCATTGCGCTTTTCGGCCTGTTTCTCTATCGATTCCTGCGAAAGCTGCCTGTTTAGCGTAGGTTTTGGGCTAGATTCTCGGCTGCTCGAAGCTGGATTCATTCCCTGCGTGGCAGGCAGGGGCGTAGCATCAATCGAAGATGGGTAAAATGAGAGAAAGCGCGCATAGTTACGGATGGATTTTCGAGCCAACGCGCTAACACGCTGAATACATGGGGAGAGCGCGTTTTGGTATTCTTCGAGAGTTGGCCTATTGCTCTCGCCAGGTCCTTTTTCTAGCACCGCTAGACGAAGCTCGCCTCCTTCGCTACGGTACACGCCCTCCAGCTCCTGTAATTCTTTATCAATTAGGCTCACTGCATATTGCAGCATGCATGCTCCCCGCAAAAAATAGAGCTGGCCCTCCGTCCCAGTGCACTCGTCATCATCATCTTTATGCCGATGTATCGAGGATTTTTCACGGTGCCAGGTGGATTTGAGTCGTCTTCGATGGCGCACATAGGAGAGAGATGTCTTAAAATCGCGGAGTGCCCCAAGAAAATCCTCTTTAAAGCATTTAACCACGGCACGCGTCCGATAGAATTCAGCAGTTGTCGGGGATGCTGAGATGATTCTATCTAGGACTTCTGTTGAGGTTGATTGTGAGAGCATCCTAAGCATGAGGGAAGTTAATGGTCAATCTCATAAGTGTAATTTACATCATGTTATATGATCCGCTAACCTGGATGGTATTTTTTCATGGAAAAAATTTACGTAGAGTGCCTCTAAGTGATTTGGGTTTCGCTGTAGAACCTTCGCAGCAACATCATCAATAGCACTAGCACTTTGCATTGTAACGACTGAGGTTGCCACCTCATCAATTCGATATGCAAGCGCAAGTTTATTCACAGCAAGTTCTCGCATCCTATGTTGGCGCGTAGATGACATGTGGCCACGATTCAAAACATTGAAATTCGCGCCCTGTGCAGCTCGTACCGAAAGATCAGATGCTTCGTCGACAAGTTTGCGAATAGTAATGATATTACGGAAGATGACTGGATCGATCGGGGGAGGTGCGGGCGAGGATAATGCGCGTGGATCGGAGGCTGGATGAAGTGTGTCATTGTTAATAACATAGAGGGAACCAAGAAGCTCGATGGGCAACTGCAGCCATGGGCCATGATACGAGCTGATATACTTCCAGTGCTTGTTTCGTGAGATGGAAAGCAGCGAGCCAAGAGAAATGTTCTTTTTTTCTCCACAATTCAAAGAATTAGATGTGCTCCCAGGACAGATTCTCTGATTAGCAGTTGCCTGTTTTTGTTTCTGTTTTTGTCTCCTCTTTTTTGCACTAGCCGTTGAACCCTCAGAAGCGCACGCTACCCGAGGAGAAAGCTCTTCAGCACACTTTTCTGACATTATATTCTTTTCGGCAAAATTGTGAAAAAATTAATAAGTGCACCTCGCACAAAGGAATGCAATATAATTTAGTGTTCAAGGCCTGCGATCCCACTCGATCTGTCAGCACGATTGGGATGGGGCATACACCACTTCGGAAAGGCAACCACGCACTACAATTACAGGATACTGCAAACTCCAAAATTGAATATTAATAAATAAACAAAAATACCCTAATGCGATAACCTGGAGATAGCTGGGAATTTAAAACTCTGTATGAGACATCGATTCAAGGTGAAAATGATCGAATTATTAATTATTTAGAGGGCAAGCCTTAATACTTTTCTTTTTTATTAGCTCAACCTCTGAGTCATATATTATCACTTGACGGTCCGGAAGTGACCAGCATCTGTCCTGATCCTAGTCGGCCAACTCCATATTTTTGTTTGAAAAACATATGAATATTGTATTCTTGGGTATAACAAGTTTTGTATATACCTTTTCTTAGCGTTTGCGTCCACCATTATATTCGTTTCTTTTGTTAGCATCATTAATACCATTCAATAACCATTGGTTGGCAAATATGTATATATTTATATCCATAAAGATATCGAATTATTTACCATTCATCCACTATAGAACCAAGATTAATAGTATACAATGATATATAGGCTAGGAAAATTATTAAATCGAGATTCTCGAGGCTATAACCGCCTGAGATCACACTATGTCCTTAATACACGAGGATAACTTCTAAGCTACACCGGAGTAACCTCCCGGTATATCAACCTACTTATAGATGGTGCAGGCATATGCACAACGATCTCTGAAGGAAATAACCCAAGTTCGATATTGCAAACACCTCCCTCCGGTGAATAATTCCGATTTCAAGGTTGGTCTGGTTAGTTTTCGATTGTGTGCTACAAAAATCAGGATATACCGTAATTCTCTTTTGCAGCAGCACGCTTTCTCCTACGCTCTAGAAGCGTATTGTGCTCCAGACTCAACTCAAACGGGACAAACCCAGTACGAAGTATCTTTTCAAACCCAACCAACCGATCGAGTTGTTGCTGTCTTAGACTATCCTCAGTGACTTTGGAGGCCAACGTGCAGTCGCCATTTGCTGGTTGCACCCTATGATCTGTCTCGTATAAGAAGGGCGACTCCAGTGCAGGCGCATTATTCCTTTGCTGCGGAGGAAGTTGCACCTGTTCTAATGGAGCAGCATGAGTGCATGCTTTATCTGACAACGGTAACTGATCCATTTTCTCTACTATTGTTTCCACATTTTCGTCACTTGCTTTTTTTCGTGGCAATTGAGTCTGCACGTTGTTCCACCCTCGTTTTCTACCACCGGTAGGATTTTCGAGCGCAGCAACAAGCTTCTTCTGACGATTGTACTCCTCGTTCTTGCGGTGCCAAGCATAAGAAACTTCAAATGCCTCCTTGAGTGAAGTCAGTCCCGGAGACATGTAATGCTGTTGGTCAGTACCGCCAGTACCGCAATTGGCCGATTTATAACGGTTGGATGCTTTGCTTGAGCGATCATCCAAGGGAGGAGAAGGGATATAGAGATCAAACAAATGATCGTACTTCTTTTTCCGAGGACTCCTGTCATTCTTTTTATAGGTCTTGATAGGCTAAAAGCGAATTGATACATTAGAATTTGGTTAACAGATTAAGGCATCCATGAAATTTACCGGATTTCGAATCCATGGATGTTCAAAAAATTCATCGATATTGTATCTATTTTCAGGATCTACACAAAGCAAATGACTGACTAAATCTTTTGCAGATGTGCTAATATCATCCCACCTAATCAATATGTTAATCGAATGGTAATTAGTATTTTTTTCTTTTGGAAGGACTCACTATCGCTTCATTACCAAGGAGAGAGGAAAGAGTATTCCCCACGTGCAACTTTTTCGGTTAGCCTCCGGACACATTGATCAAAAAATGGAGGGAATCCGCATAACATTGTGTAAAGCACGCATCCAAGCGCCCACATGTCGACCGATTTTCCATAGTGCTGGTCCCTAACAATTTCGGGTGCTGCATACCTGGATGATCAAGAATATAATTCACTTAATCCTTTTTATGATTTAATGCTAAGAAAAATAAATGATTACTAACCCTACGGTTCCACATGGTGTCTTAGCATTGTCCTCCCATATAACCTTGGACAATCCAAAGTCAGCGAGTTTGACTCGCCCTATCCCTCCTCCACCCACACCAGGCACAAATTCTCCTTCATCCTCTTTGACTTTTTTAGCATAAGGCGGTCGACTTTTCAGAGGAAAAATAGGAATAGCTTCGAATAGTAAATTCTCAGGCTTTATATCTCTATTGTATTAAGGTCTTGTTTAGGCAATGGAATCCTGAAAATAAAAAAAAAGTTACCTATGCACGACTCCTATATCCTGGTGGAGGTATTTAATCGCGCTTGCGACTTGTATAATGACATGCCGTGATAATTCTTCTGAAAAATACGTGAGCTCAACGATACGATTGAATATCTCTCCGCCCTCAATAAGTTCGAGGAAGAGAAAATAATAGTCGTATGTCTCTCTGAATCCATAGAATTTTACAATTGAAGGATGGTTGGTTGCACGCATAATATGGACTTCTTTAAGGGTGCTTGCACGCTAAAAGGGCACATATACTATTAGTGACTAGGAAGAGAAATGGCTCGAATACTGTTTCTTTCAGATACCTGGTGAGCGTTCAACTCATATTTTCTTACCACCTTGATTGCTAACTTTTGTTTGTTCTCTTTATCAATCGCCTTGTATACTTTCGAAAAAGCGCCTCTGGAAATAATAATGAACTTCTTTAACCTATACAGATAGGAATTAATGGACAAAATTAAACTTACTCTCCCATCTTTTCTAGCAGCTTGAAACTCTCCAGACCCGGATAATGCATACTGCTTGCATAACTTTCATTGCGGTCAGCCGTTATCTTCGCTGCGAGAAGCGAGTCGTGCTGGAGTTTGGGCGACGCGGTTGCAAATGCCACGTTATGGCTTTTAGTGTAAACTCGACTCTTGGATGTGCCATTAGGTTGCTCAGTTGTTTCCCTCTTACCCTTTTGGGTCTCATTTTGGTCGAAGACTCTGTTGTTATTTTTGGAGGGAAGGGTAGGTTTTATGAAATTTTTAAAGTGTGTGATAAGAGGCATGGCTTTAACATCAAACCGCATATTCACTTAAGGAAACATAGGTTTTCAATAGAAAAATATTACTAAAAAAAATTCAACAGAAAGATATAAAATAAAGGTCTGGAAAGAGCGAGCAAAAAAAGTATACTCAAAAAATAAAATCTCTTGTTTTTTTATTAAGAGGGGTATAATGGGCGTGTATTTGTTTCGAGGAAAATTTGAAATGAAAAACCAGTCACACATGCACTACTTCCTATCAAATCGTTACCATGATATCATGGAACTTTAAAATGGAAATAGGATTCATGCCATGCATACTAAACCATGAAATCCTTCGATCCATCTCAAGCATTTAATGGTGTGATGAGGGGTGGAGAAGGTGAGACCTCAATAAAATCGTAACCTATATAAGAAAAAAACCTTTTCTACTTTTGATTACCCTCTCAAAACAGGGTGTTTAATGACTTCAATTAGTAGTGGGACGCTAATCATTTTTGCATATCCCCATGGTTTAAAAATAAGCTAAATTTGCCCTTGCTATCATTCACCTATTATGATGCCCAAATATTGGCATATTACTTAAATTTGATTTATATTGGACTGAAAGAGGATCGTGCACATTTGGGAATCCCCACCTACTTGGTAACCTATTCAAATCGCAGCATAATACCTCTTTTACGGATTGTGTACCAAATACAAAAGCTCCTCAAATTGGGAATACTCTTAAAGATGAATTTAAAAGATGAATTCCCTATGTTGCTCTTACACTTACAACCAGGCACAGGACCCTCGATGAAGATACAGTTAGAAACTAAATTAGCATTCAAAATTTCAACTTGATTTATACCGGAAACATTTTTAGTGAATAATGCTTCTTTCTTGGGTTATCATACTGTCTCTTGGGTATCATCCTAGAGTCTTGCAGGATTCAATTTACCTTTCTTTTATATACAATTAGAAAGAAAAGGAAGCCATGGATAAAATTATCTGCCTTAAGGCTGTGCAAGTTCTAAAGTAGATGCATTTATTTCTAGTACTTCACACAGTTCCGAATAATATTTGACCTGAAAGGTATATCCTCTTGTAATAATATGCTATAAAACTTCTTTTAACATCTCTATTAAAGCCTTTTCTGCGAACAGAGTTAGCGTATTATCAGAATTCACCGAGGAGATATTGAAACTGACAAAGAACTGGCGATTATACTTTGTCGCTAATCATGGTAAATTAAAAAAAAAATTGGGAAGAGGCTCAATAGCGTGTAATAAGTCAAAATAGCGATTGACAATTAATCATACCTAGTCGACGTGCCAATAATTGGCTCATTTCATCTACATCGGACCCGAGGAGAGTAGTTGCTGGAGCAACATTACTCTACAAATAAGTTAAATTAAGCGTTCGCTCATAAATCATCAGCAAGAGCGATTCCACAGTTTTACGATTCACAAAAAATTGGAAACGAATCCTACCCCGAATTTTGATGGCACTGACGCGGCTAGATTTTGCAATCTGCCATCAGTTCCCACCCAAGCAAATACCGAGTCTTTGCTTGAAGTGATTTGTAAATGCACTGTAGCATCATTCATAAACGGTACAGATTTTTGGTGTACTTTAAAGCTAGGTTCCGCATCCATAATTAAAATAATTATTGTATGCTTCTCCAAACTCAACTGACGCGAGAAGTCACAAGCATGAGGGAATCAATTTAGGATTTGCTTTGAGCATCGGAGATTGAAAAAGAGGTTGAGAGTAATAGTAATTCATATGATGGCAAAGTAGACAGATACAATTGATAGGGAAGATATGATAAGATTATTGCAAAAGTAAATGCAAGGTTCTAAATAAAAGTACATGCTACTTTCCAGGCTGCTCTCCTTGACTCCGAGAGCTACTTGAATGAATATGCATCCCATCTGAAAAATACAATCCCTCCTCCATGACTGAGACGGCTGACGGGGGATCTTTCTCCTCGACCGTTTTCCGTCTGCGTGATTGTATCAACAAATAGGAAGTTACGGCAACCAAAAGTACAGCCGCAATGACACCGCCGATGATTGAGCCCACGAAAGCACCAATCGACGTGTTAGTACTAGAAAGAGGGTCAATCGAGGTCGATAGAGTATTCGAATAGTTACTTAAGATTCAGCGGGTAAATGAGAGGTTCCAATAAAGAATATGGATTTTAGGGGGGATATCTAATGTATATTTGATCCAATATAATTACTTGTTACTAAACTCTTCTGTTCCCATTGTGTCAAAATGATCAAACACTTCTTTGTTGTAATGCGAGTCTCTGTAGAGCGAGTTTCAAGTCGGTTATAAAGCAGATGCCAAAACAGCAGAGGATTTAGCCAAGATAAGGTGTGCTCATAGACTATTGTAGGAGTTGGAGTAAGGACGCGATCTCGTACAGCCTAGTGTGCTAGAAAGCTGATCAGAAAAATAATGACAAGAATATCCTGGAAGGGAAATAGTGAGCTGAGAAAAAGGAAAGAATAACTGGAATATTTATAAATAGGCGGCTGAGTCCTCTGACCTTGGTTGAGACTCTATACCAATATAATGAGATAATATCTCTATTACCTTAAAGTTATTCCGGAGAAACTATATTGCAAAATGCAAAGGTGGAGCACTAAGAGCTCGCAATAGGTATCATAGATGGCGATTAGTGACTGCGTGAGAAGATTGTAAATTGCGGTCAGATGGGAAATACAGCTTCGTGCTAGCTGAAAAAATAATATTGTTGCAAGAAATATGAAAAATAATTTTCCATGAGAAAATGATGCAATAAATAGAGATTTTAGGCTCAGAGGGCAATTCCAAAGTTAGCTATGCGGCACAAGCCTTAAAGAGTGAGGCAAAAAACACTAGTGTTACTACATCCAGACTGCTCCATGCTCCAAAGGTGGACGAGTGGCAATCACGTCATGAAACAATGCGAGGGCAAATATTCGTCGCATCAAAACAGACAGAATTTAGGAACAAGCTGTTGTGATATCTAGAGAGAGATCACGAAATGTTTCCAATGAGCTCCAACGGTTTGCACCCTATACTGATTCACCATGCATCCTGAAGCAGTGCGAACAGCGCTCCGATCCAGGATCGAAACTAGGAACACGGGGCCTTAGAAATTGTGGCTAATATGTCTTGTTAGTCAACAGAAAACAAAGAAAACTTCGATATCTGGCTTCGCTGAAAACTATTACTATTCCTGGTATATATCAATTTGGCTTGCTGCAAATATAGCATTAGAATTTTTGGCAAAAAAAAAACTCTTTTGATTTGGTTCATCATTTCCAAATTTTCAGCTGTATCTACATGCGGCTCTCTACAGATATTGAAAGGACTATGAATAGGCAGTCCCATTCATCTTTCCTACCGTTTGCAACTATTTTGTTCTCAAAGGGCAATTTGTATACATTGGATTAAACTTGTTCTTTTATTTTTAATGGAACGGCCATTCTTGTGATGGATTAATATAACTTGCGCTTCTACACTAGCGTATCAAATGGCAAGAGAAAATCCCTCCTTAATAGCTGAAATTTCAGACATCCTTTGTGTGGCTTCCTTGTTAAATATATAAGCATACACTTTAATTTTCTAAGACTAACGCGGCTATTCTCTACTCATTCTTGCGAAGAAAATGTCGGGTTCGACTACATCCTTTCGAGGAAGTGGAAGTTCCGGGCGGACCTCCTTTGTCACATATACAGATTCAAAAGGTGTAACTCGCACAATCAATGATCCTTTTGAATCATTTCCGCAACAAAAGATGAATGCCTGGCTCACTAGCCTCGAGCGCAGGATCTTGGACACTTTGGCAGAAGGAGAACGCATGCAGGACAAATTGGTGTCGATGAAGTTAGCGAAGGGAGGATTTTATCCACGAACACCTTCAAGATCTCCTAATACATCTCTTAGCCTTAATAATTCCTCATTGTTACGACCTAAATTAGAATCGCCTACGCGCCAGTTGTTGCAATATGACACGCCCAAGTATGATCGCAAGCAACTAGATCAACCTATTAACGATCCATTTAGTGTGACGACGCCCAAACAAAAATTCTTAAATAGTACCGAGAAAGCGCGCTCTCCGAAGCATGAACAATGTAATGCATTCATCAGAGATCGTTTCGCACTAGATTCAAACGATCACAAACAAGATTCAGAAGAAATGCTTTCAAAAGAGGATAGCGGAGAGTTGATCGAGCTAGTGGATGAGGAATATGATAATAACGTTGTAGAATTACACGATGTAGAAGAATCAGAAGAAGATCAAGAGTTGGATGAGAATGATTATGAGGAGAAAGAACATAGCGCCGAATCGCCCAGCGAGAGAGATAATTATGCGATCGACCTAGAAGCTGATGAGGAAATGGAACAGAATCATCCCCCCACTTATAAGCATCAGAGAATACACTATCCTGGGATTGAACACAATGGGGATTATACCAATTTTGCCATGACAAATAAGCGAAAGGAGGAAAAGAGGTACGAAGAAGAGAGCAGTGGAGAGAACGGGGAAGAATACGAAGGAGAATATGAAGAAGAATACGAAGAAGAATACGAAGGGGAGTATGAGGAAGAATATGAGGGGGAATACGAAGGAGAATACGAAGGGAAGTACGACGGAGAGTATGCGGATGAACAGGATAATCATTATGTAGATGAAGTCGAAGACGAGATAGGAGACGAACATGAGAATGAGAATAAGGTAGGATTTGAAGGTCATGTTGAGGAGCTTGAAGTGGAAGATCTTGAAGAAGATGATGAATATGAGCACGAGTACCACCAACTTTCTGAGCCGCTAAATAGCTTAAGTCGACAAGGGCAACTGATGCACCAGGAGCCATCGGTTGTTGGAGGCGAGAGGAGGCAGAGGCAGGTTGAAGATTCAAATTTGGGCCGGCAAATTATTTCTGAAGGGCTTCGGCAAGATGAACAATTTTCATGCAATGAGGTGACGCAGTATATTGAGGAGATCTTGTCGACAGATGAGGATTCCGAATCCAATCTAGAGGCGAAGCAGGCTTTAAGCACACACTCCCCTCCTGAAGGAAAGCCGTCGACAGAATCAAATGAATTTTCTATTAAATTACATCAGTCCAACGAGATAGATCAGGATGGAGAAGAACAAGATCTAATCTGTGGAGAACAAGAGAAAATTGCGTTAGTCGAGCTTCTAGAAGATAAATCCGGCAGAGATCAC
This sequence comes from Calcarisporiella thermophila, assembly GCF_041956535.1. Classification (NCBI taxonomy): domain Eukaryota; kingdom Fungi; phylum Calcarisporiellomycota; class Calcarisporiellomycetes; order Calcarisporiellales; family Calcarisporiellaceae; genus Calcarisporiella; species Calcarisporiella thermophila. Next base: position 1,031,395 of record NW_027192194.1, read on the forward strand.
TCCACTTCAGAGAATGATCTAGCTTACGAAGATGTTGATGCTTCTCGAGAGATTGACCGGAATTTGCGAGATTCAACCGATGTGGTCCAAGTGGTGGAAAAATCTAATTCAAGTAATACTAATACTTCTATCGACAACAAAGCAAGTCGCCTCCCTGATGTTACGGAGTCTTATATCCCAGATCAGAATCTTGGCATTGAGGATTCAGACAATGAGGACACAGTTGAAAATAGAGAGGAGGAAGGAGAAGCCCCAGTACAGCAGGACATTACATCAGCAGAGCAAATGCTCCACCAACAGACAATGGGCAAGTCGCAAGAACTGGAGAAACCAACAGAGAATAAACCTCTAAATGCCCCCGAGGTGGATTATGAGACAGGAATAAGTGAGGTACACATATCTCCTCAAGATCAATTCAGTGGAGAAATGATGGAGGTGGATCAGGAAGGTGCTATCGATGAGAAAGACGACAACAATGTCCCGAAGTCCCCTAACGCTGCCGTTAAAGGGCATTTGGTGTTCGAAACTGATCAGGTTAGTAAGTCTATTTGTGGGTTTGGATCAAGTTATTAAGTTTTATTTCTCTAGGAATTATCCAATAAGGACCTGACAATACCAGAAGATAATAGCACCAGTACTATTGAGCCGATTTCAGAAGTTCCAACAAACCAGCACCAGGTGGAGAAAGAAGTTAAAACAGACGGAGGACTTGATGCAATGGTATATATATTTTTAACTTTTTTTATATTGACTAAGGAAAATAATATGCATTTACTATTAAAGATACTGGACAAAGATAAGGTCGATAAATCCGCTGAGCAAGAAGTTGCCCCCACACCAAGCCCGTTAAAAAAGAAAAGGCGAGTGCATAGACTGCGCACACCTGGGAGCTCAGGTTCACGTAAACAGCAGAGGGGCAATCATTTTGAGGATCTTGGTTCGCCTCTATTAGCTCGGCGAAAGAGCGCCCGATTTAACAAGATTGTAATAGAAACGCCTAAAGTGAGAAAGAAACGTGACTCCGAAGAGGCAATGCAGGGTATCGAGGGTGACCAAGAAGAAAATCGCAAAGATCTCATGAGTACATCTGCCACTTCAGATCTTACCACTCCATTGGCCAGCAACAAGCGCAAGCGCAAATCAAATGAACCTAAAAACGAGAGCAACAGTTCGGCGCACCCAGAGCAAACAGGTGATGCCGATAAGACAGACCGTATTTCCAGCACCCCTCCATTCTCTCCTGCAGCCCCAGCGGCTATCAAGCATGCCCATCCATCACACGATGAGCAGATGACTCCCCCTCGCCGTGGATCCATCGACCACTGGCATTCTCACCAGCACATGCATAGCTGCCACTCTCCCACACTTTCTCCATCGGAGGGTGGAAGCAGTGGGTATCTTCTTCGATCACGGTGTCACCGCAACGCCAGCGACGCAGATAGCTTGGATTCTGGGGCAAATTCCCATGGGTGTTTATTAGAGGCGGTTGATTTTTCTGCAGATCCGGGCGATATTGCAGAGAGGGTAAAACATGAATTTGAAGCTCTCTCCTCACCGATTCGGAGGCATAGTCAAGGAGATGATCATCAGCCGTACAGTTAATGAAAATAGGAATTAGGGAAATTTGTTTATTTGGTTGTTGCAATTCCGAGTTATTGTATATACTCAACACGTTGGTATAATGTTCTTTTTTTTATTTTCAATCGAGCCTGCTGTTGATATAATTATTTTTTTAATTGCATATTTTTTTTTGTCCTCGTAAAAATGTCTCTAATAAATGAAAAAGAGCGAGCAGAAGAAAGGAGACAACTAATGATTGAGATATCGAGACAAATAAAGATAAATCTTTCCCAATAAAGTAGCCAAAACACAAGGTAAAAAATATAAAAAGGAAGTGAAAAAAGACAGCAATATAACTACATTCATTGTGAACGAAAAGAAAAAAAAAATGTAACAACATGAGAAAATAGCTGTGCCCCACTTAGTGGATTCCTTGCTGGTCCAGGGCCATTAAACTTCCAATAAAGGTCAAGTTCATGCGCTGGCGCACCTCGACAATGTCTTCCGGCACCAAAAAGATGACTGCTCCCAACTTACGGGCAATGGAAATTGCATATTTAGCGTTCAATTTTGCGTCCTCTTCCCTCACTCCTGGGTTCACAAGGCTGTAGTCCACGACCCCACGCTTCATGCCGTTAAGCACGTCCAGGAAGAAGTGTGCGTTGCGCAGAGTCGGGTCCTTGAAGCTCTGCATCCTAGTAGTACGGCCCCCGCGCTTCACGCACTCATTTGCCCATCGAATCATGTCTGCATCCGTCACATCCCTTCCAGCTTTCGATAAAGAGCGCAACGTTTGCACAATGTTGGCTCGCATCAGCTGCCACACAAGGCCAAGCGTGAGAGTCCTTGTCCCGTCTGTGATGTCTGCACCCTGAATACCAACAAGGGTGAAATGTCGCTCCTTCCCCAAGTCAACAGCATAGTTGGTATTCTCCACTTGTTTGAACCGTGACAACGGAGTCTTCTTGTTCACGCGGCGCCAATTGACCGACCCCGGCATCACCTTGTCAAAAGCTTGCAGCAAAATCAGCCCGTCCTTAAGGTCCTCGAATAAATTGTTCACACCTGGATCAATATCAAGACTGTTGAGCCAGAGAGTAAACATACGAGCTTCGCGTTCACCCTCCGCATCAAAGGGCTCAATCTCTGGGGCTTCTTCCTCTGTTAGTGGCTCCAACCCAGGATGGGTATTAAAGAGATTGGCGACAAACGCCAGATTCAACTTTGGGTTACCACCAACTAGCGACTTGGGAGTCAAATATTTTCGGCATCCCAACTTATCAGCATTTTGGAGGACCTGAAAATCAAAAGCACGTTAATAAACAAAAGTGATTTACCGAAGTCAAATCATTAAATGCTCACCATTTCGGCGCGATTGAAAAGGTCGCGCTCTTGCAAAGGTGCACGAGAGCATAGGTTGGGTGCGAGCTGGTTAAGAAGCACAGTATAGTTTTCACCATCCTTAATATCGCTGCTGAAATTGTTGACCCTGCGAGGCCAGTTGGCAGCCTTCAAATGATAATTAAACCAGCGCAAAAGGATTTGTTCGGGAGGGAGTTTCAAGAACTCATCGAGAGTCTCATCCTCTTCGAGTAGTCTGTACATTTCGGGATGAACCTTGATATCGATTTTCGAAAATAGACCTCGTTTGATGATCTGCCAAATCAGGCCAAGGATCAAGTGCTCACGGCCCTCAATAATATCCTGCGCTCCGATGTTGACCACAGAGCATCCGATGGCTTTTGCAGAATTAATAACGACATTGTTGTTTTCTGTCATCTGGAAATTATTGAGTTTCTTGCCAACGTTTAGCACACGCTCGTCAATAGTGTCGGGTACAGCATCATTAATAAGCTTGGAAAGAATAAGTCCATCTATCGACAAGAAAAAAGGTCAATACGAGATGATAATTGATACGGTGAAAAAAAAAAGACCTCGACACTCGTCGAAGATTTGCATTGTATTCGTGGGGATAGGTGCTCGATAGCCAACATCGGGATCACCTTGGATGACTAAATTAATGTGGTGGGTGAATTCAGTTCGTTCATCTTCATTAATGGTATGAGTAACATTCTGGTTGGAGCCCCGCACATGAATTTGTTTATTGTGGACATCGAATGTGCCCTTTGATCTGCCTTCACGTAGCTTGGAAACGACCTAACGCGTAAAGGAAAAAAGGAATTATAAATGCGGACATTCAACGACGGCGACGGTACTAATACTACCTCCAGGAATTCTTCGATCTCTAATTTTCCGGTGGAACTAATGCTAACATCTCTGATCGATGCGCGCACATTATCGTAGCTCTCACCCATTTTTTGGCAGGCACTTATTGCCTCGCGCTGATCAATATATCCATCTCTATCTAAATCGCATTGCCTAATTAGCAGCTAGCGTTACTGAAAAGATTATTCAAAAATCTAGAATAGAGTGAAATTTACTGAAATTGGGATATCAAATCCTCGATCTCATGCACTTGGAACTGGGGATATTTTTGGCGAAGTTGGAATGCGTTAGGATTGCTCATCGCAAGCTGGTTGACAAGATAAGTCTAAAGCGATCTGAAGCAGAAATAGAAAATTGAATAATTCAAGTTATAAAACCCAAGTGATGTAGAGGTGCGATCCTTGGCTCATTCACCTTTCCCTTGGCGTGTGGTTTTTACGAAGAAAAGAATAAAGGATCAGAGCACAGTGAGTAACCCCCGGTTGGTTAGTCGGATGCGAAATGTCATGAGGCTAATCAGGTTAGGTTCACTAGGTTAGAGAACTTTCGAACTTCCATTTTGCTCCATGACTTGGCACTCGCTTCCTCTCGTAGCCCCATGACGCCCTTTTAAGAAAACCTCCTATCTAGTTGCGCACATGGTGCCTTCATTCAAACAGAAACATGGAGCTCTTATGATTTCTAAAGTGTGTCGGCCCAACTCCTTAGATCTCTGCTTCTATTGGCATTGATACCCTGTAATACAACCAAAGATAACATTTAGCTCTGATATGCACTTCGCGAAACTGTGTGATTTCCAAATTGATTCCATCAAATGAGCGTATTTATGTCGGATGATACTAGTCAAAGGCATGAAGAAAATACTATGGCGCCTGTTAACAATGGTTCCGAAATGGCTGAGCACGATATACGTATCCCGCAAAAGCTTGCTATGGCGAAGTGGAACTAGGCGTTTTTCCCAGCTTGAGTAAAGAATTCACATTAAAAAGAACAGCCTGCAAGATTGATAGAGCATTTGATCTAGCATGTCCGGAGAACTGATGGAGGTCATTTTGTAATTTATATTTATGGTACTCCACAAAGAGCGAAAATTGAAAGGACAGGAGAAATTCAACCTTAGCAGTGCCACCAGGAGCAAAACTAATACGACTGAAAATGGGACGGAGTACAAAAGTATGGCACTATGAGGCACATAAAATCATTCGGGATGCTATCCTCATGAATCGAAAAAAATCACCTTGGTGGATAACCAATTTACCTTCATATAGGCAAACTTTCAATAGAAAATGAGATTTAAGGGGATTTTTTGTATGCTTATATCTTCTTATTATGATGCTTATTAATTTCAGCGATACTTTGTTAAATAAAGACTTAGTGGTTTCCATATGCAGCCCTCACTTTTTTTTTCAAAATAACTTTTGTTAATCTACTGACAATCTGATATCGTGACCTTCCCAGTTATATATAATTGTTTATATAAAAATATTCGATAATATGTGAGAAAAGTCATAATAAAAGTATGTTGTGTAGTTAATCTTTAGAAACACTCCAAGCTCCTGTTCCATCAACGTGGATAGCCTCTTGAAGTTCTGGATCTAAATTTGTGAAAACTGTCTATATAAGTGGCAAATCTGTAAAGGACATTGCAACACTTTTTCCAACTTTAACCTCCCAGCATTATAGTTTCTCTTTTTTAAACATGGGCATCACGTATTAATAAAACTGGTCTCAGCGTTGTACATTTTTACAAGAATTTTCCGATCCATTTTTCTAGGGTAGCTATTGATTAATTAATTAATATAGAAAATATGACATATCATTGCAACAGTTTTTCAGCATCCTGTATATGCTTAAATTTGTATATATAGAAAGCTGCTCCTCACACAAAATAATCCACGTGAACTTGATGAAATTAGTAAAACTTGAATTCTTCTCAAGCATTCTGAATTGGAAATCATTCAGATCTTATGGCGTATTTTCTGCAATGATCGATTAAAGCTCCTGAGCCATGGGAGTGAGTCTGAAATAAAAGAAATATATTCCCATGGAAAAGGATTCACGAAGGAATTGAAATAAGAAGCGCTTTGATTCTGCTCCACGGTGTTATTCAAAACAACGTAAGATTTGTCTTCAATTGAGTAAAAGCTCGATGGTGTTATTGGATCAAGATAGCCATTTTGTTCCATTGGATATTTATAAATTCGTGAGGTTATGGATATGATTTCTTACCATTTAAAAAATTCAACCCTTTGTAGAAGCTGCTAGCTAAATAAACCGACCATGGACGAATATTACAGAGAGGGTGATCGAGTCGAGTATGTCGACGAAAATGATCAAAAGCAAACTGGAATTATCGAAGATATACACGGATCTGGACAACAACAGAGATTCATCGTCCTCAATGAAATAACCAACAGGAAAGAGGAGCGCCAAAAAGAAGATATACATCGTAAACTTCATTGAGCGCACGACCGCTTTGTTAGTAGTCCATATTATCTGCAGAAAGCATTGTTTTTTAACACTTCCTTGATGCTGAAACAACATAGTCGAGCAGTGCAGGATAATTGTAATAAATTTTATTGTGCTTTATACTATTTACCGAGCGCTAGCGAAAATTAATCGATATTGTCCTAAATGTCCATATCTCATTGGGAACACTTCAGGATTTTGCATCTCATTGTTTGTCGTCTCAAGATCAGCCCTGAACAGTGTATCCGCCCGGTCCATTTGCATTAATAATATTGGCCCTTCAGCCTCTTCCGATATGCTCAATTCCCAGAAACTGGGCTCGAAACTTAACATAAACCATCAGTAACATACCCACAAAGTGTGACAATATAAAATTTCAAATACCTTCTTACAATACTGTTTAGCATTTTATCCGTTGTCGCACTGAACCGCGGACATCGCAATGTACAGAGCAATGCCTTGTCGTTGCACTTCATCTCTGGCCTGTAATGTGCAGCTGCAGCGCGCATCAAACTTCGCATACTCTCATGGGGGATAACAAGTAGGTTAGTGCGAACCAGGCACCAAAGTTCGAAGAGGCGATGCAAACGGCCAAGTGAGTGAATTTGATCGGGAAGAGGAGAAGTTTCGTCGAGGAAGGGCTCCTATTAGAAGTAAAGGAAAAAAAAAGACAGAGGAGATGCGCAGAAGGGGTGGTTAAATCGGAATCTAGTGTACACCGGAAATAGAGATATCATCTACTCACCAGCTCGCTCCAAGAAAGCAAGTCGTTCCCTATCAGGTAGTGGCAATAATCCCTTCTTAATTTGGATATACCCACTTCCACTAAACACTCCAGCGGGTTCTCGAGCCAGTAGTCGAACGTTCGGCTGATGGATTCCTTTTGTTCGTTATAATCTGCTGAAGTCTGCAAGCGGGACAAGCGAAGGGTGCTTCGGATAAGGTTTGCAAAGTTCGAACGATTGTCCTTGTGAATCTAGAGAATAAAATGTCAATTAAAGGCGATCTATATACTTGATTGAATACCGATATTTACCAGCGGTTGTAGGTTTCCGGATTCTACTTCTTCAACCACAGCAGTCAGTGTCTCTACCAGATCATCTTGATCTACCGCATCTATAACAACCACAGAGATGATTTAGAACGCCTGCATACACTTTTAGGCTGAATGTTTCATGGTCCACCTAAGCAAAGTTTCCATAATTTCTCTGTAAAATCCAGGCCCTTTCGTGCTGGTAGTGTGGTAAATGTATCTACCCTTGCGGGCATCATAGGCTCATCTTCCTCAACGGCTCCCCCCAGATCCTTTATATCGTTGAGAAACGTGTCAATTCTCTCGTCAACAGGTCGCATCTGCACCACGTCATTATCCGCTCGCTCCCAGCGCTTCCCAGCCATGGTCAATTCTTGCCATTCATTAAGGCGAATAAGCTCCTCGAGCCAGGGCAGTGAGGCAATGTTTTCAGGGTCGCCATGCACACATCTGATGTGAAGAGCCGAGTCAGAACTAGATGGGGGCGTTGCAAGGGGTTTGGGCATGCCTTGCCAAGTGACTTCGAGTTGAATGCTGCTGCTAGTTGCATCTTGATTATTCTAATTAAACATGGGAAATGGAAATCAAATCAATTTTCAATCCTTTTTTGAAAATTTCACATACCTCACTATTTGGCATAGTTCCCGACAAAATGTCATATCGGGCAAACACTTGACCAACGCAGTTCTATGAATGATTTAATGAGAGTTCTATAACAAGAAACACTATGGATAATTACTTCATTTTGTTCTCCCGTCAGATCAGCATATTCGTCTAAAAGTTCATCTAGTGTAGGAATGGGGCCATATTCGGTATGCTCCTTTTCTGACACGAATCCTATTGATGCAATAAGACCCCCCCCCACATATATAATTTAGGAATATCCAAGCTTCGAAGCTGGCAACGTGTCAATATTTACCGCAGTCTCTGATATCGAGCATTGTGAACTTCAGATTGTCTAATATATTTAATAGTTCAAAATATCGATTGATAGGAAGCATCAAAAGATAGAAAATACCTGTTTGCACTCCCAAAAAGCTCTTGGAGTCATCTTGACAATAGGCAAGTATGGGAGGCAATTGGTCCGTTTGGCCTGATGAATGCGCGACTGAATAGAGGGATAGGTAAAACCGGGCATCATCGCTGCTCAAAGGTTCCCACAGGTGATTCGTTATATGCTTTTCCTCCGTAATTATCTGCGATAAATCCTGTAATCAATTCAATATTGGTTGAACATTTACATGTCACATACAAAGTTCATTTAATATGTTGTATATTAGATATTCACCTCAACACACCCTAAAAATGACTTTCTTTCTGTAGGAGGTGGACCAACAATAACTCGCTTCCAGGCTTGCAAGGGAATTGGAGAAGAAGGGCCTTTGGTGATCAATATGAAGCTGCGAAACCTTCCTACATGTGCTCGAAGGGGATGTATCACGTTTGCATTAATGTACCAAATAAATGAAGCATCAAATGCGACCGGAATTAATTCCTAGTTGACATAGTCAATTATGCATATAATTAGTAATATTGATTGTGATATTCTATAAAATGAGACATACAATTAATGTAGGATCAGAATTGAGGCGAATGGCCTCTCTAATCGCGGGAATAAAATTGTCTATTTCTTGGTCATCCATAACGACGCACTTGAAAGATTTTTAATTTATCGCGTTTGAAGGTGATTTACGCGACGCTATAAAAGTGACTGCTCTTTTAATTGCTCAGTTCCTATACTGCTTATCTGAATGGCTTTTATTCATTTTCGGTCAATACATTTCAGGGAGAATTCACAGTTAATTCTTTCAAAAATTAAGACACCCCATCTAACCTTGCAGAAGCGCTGTGAAAATATACTTCGAGTATTTATTTTAAAGCCAGGGAAATAGAATGGACCATGAAACGTAAGGATAAGTGATTCTGCTCCATTATGTGATAAAGCATATCGAAAAAGAAGTTTGGTTTAGTGGAATAGAAGAGCTGATGGAGTTGATCTCCTCAACTCCGTAGTGGTCCTACTCCTAGCATGAAGCTTCATGGCTGAAAGATATGACGAAAATCGTGCCTTACCCTCACATAGCAATAAACGGAAAAAAAGTAGTAGTGTCGAGATAATACAAACCACAATTGCAAACAATAATGCATTTGTGGTTATGGATCATAGTGAGTTATTAAAAGAAAAAGACCAAAAACAAGTTATTGAGAATCAAACCCACCCTTGACTTATGTGTAGGTGAAACATATTAGTGCGCTCATCGACCCTATCTTTATGTCTTGAATTGAGTAGAGGGCCAGCCCTGCTCAATAGTGTCATACCGTATATAGGCTCTTTCCTCTCTGCCCTCCCTTAATATTTCCGTGGATTGGTTTGCCTACTCTTCCTATCTACGGTATCTCTTAGTGTAATCCAATTTTATTTGGAATTTTTCACAAGTACAGGCGCTGGTTTATTAACTTTAATAACTTTATGATTCAACATTTTGTGAAATTTCCAGCTCTCTCATAATCCGATCCATCCTATTTTTCCTCGCTCCCGCTTCTTCTTCATTTCATGATGCTGAAGCGTAAAAGTAGACATCGATGCATCGTTAATCTTGCTCGTGATCGCGAGCTTGGTCAATACCATTCTCGCCACCCGATGACGGTCGCCCGCGAGTTCTACAGCATACTCGCTCCAAATACCATCCTCTACAACATTCAAGTTTATCCCGGCCTCGTGATGCGCAGATTCACTCCCGATGGCAAAGTAAATTCACTAATTTGTGCATTTAAGCTCTCATCGCTAACCATGTACAATGGATCTTCCAGCATTTAATTTGCTTTTCTAGACGCCAAACTGCAATCAGGCTGTACAATTTCTTGGGTGTATGCTCTGTAGGCACAGAGGAAGTGTCACAGGGTGATGAAAGCGACGTTTCATTCGAGAAATTTTTCTCGTTTAGATATGAGCAGGTGGTGACGGAGAACGCAGATCAACAACTTTGCAAGGATTTCTGTATTATCATGCCCGATCAACGATTGGTAATTCCTCATCCTTGGCGAGATGTGAGATTGTGAATATTGACTAACGAAATCCACAGATGATATTGGCTTCAACTGGAACGATAGTGCAGGAAGTACCACAGAATGAACGACACTTGCTGAGATATATCCCACAAATAGAAGATTATGTGTTTTATGTGGTCGATATTGCGACAGGAGAGGTTTGTCTTCTAATTAGTGTTCTGCCGGGGAACCTTTATCTAATCGCTTTGACCGCGCAAATCTCTAGGTGAAGGATAAGAAATCGTACAAGAATGATTATATCCCGTTGCAAAATCACTCTGGTGTGGCTCTGTATGGAAGAATATTTGCGATTACCTCCATCAAAAACCAGACCATTTCCCTATTGCAGATCAAGGTTCTCTCCTCTTGCGCCACTCTACTTTTGAATGGGTCTGCTGACTGAGTGCTTTCTCTTTGGAATCTCTTCTTTAGGAGGATGGAAAGATCGTGGAGCTGCGCAGAATTGGTGCATTCACCTACGATGATGACGAACTTCTACTTGCTTTTCATCAGGAACAAGAGGACCGTTACCTTGCTTCCCGTCGCCAACTTAATGCCTGGCGAGCGGGAAGAATATCGGGTGAGGATATCGATATGGAAATAGAGGCGGCCACCAATTCAACCACATTTGCCCCGCTCTCTGATTTATCCGAGCTAAGTCATCAGGTACCCTGCGTAAACCCGGTAGCACCTGCTACTTCCGTGTCAGGAGGAGCGACCGTACTCTCCTTCCTGAACAATCTGTCCTCGCTGAATGAGACCACCAACGACTTTAGTAATAGTCCTAACATCGAAAGGGAGCCAATCGGGGGGATCAGGCACCGTTTGCTCTCCTATTTATTTCGAAAGGCGTACTGCGCGAACGACAGGTAGTCAAGGCATCCTAAGGGGGTGGCTACCGTGCATCTTAAAGCTAACTCTTGTGTCTATATGGATAGAGGGACCTCGTTGCGCCATTTTTATCGCAACTTTAACTATTTCCACTCTCTGGTGATCTCAAGGTCGCAGTTTTTGGACGACGAACACCTGCTTATCCGATTTGTGAATCCCGAGGCCCGTGTACGTACCCGCACCCAAATCTTTTGATAGTTTGCGAGAGGGCCACATGGACGTTCGTCTTGACTAACTTGTCTCTTTTCACAATGCAGCAAAATGAATCCGGCAGTGGCACCGTGCTCTTCGTCATCTATAATTTCCATACCACTCAGGTGGTCGCCGTATACGACGACACGTCCGAAGAGCTTCTGACCTTGTTCGAAGAGAATATGGACACTTTTCGAGATACGGGCGACATGCCACACACAAGTTTTGTATCCACTTATAGCAATAACATCGCGACGCGAGAGTTGCTCAGAAAGCAGAAATATGCCATCATCCATTCCCGAAATGGGGGACTTTCGCAGTTTGTGCGGCGAACCCTTTCACTCTTACCATTTAGCCCACAGTCGTTTTCGGAGAGCCCATACTTTGATCTCGGATTGTACAGTTACGACGAGAAATTGATGGGAGCCCTGGAGAGGTAGTCTATTGATTTTTTTTTTATTCGGGCGACGCTATTCCCTTTGCTAACTCGTGCGCCGGTTGATCCCCTCAAAGGCCGAGGCATACTCAGGACTACCCGATACGATTTTATTCACGCCGAACAGGCGAGCTCAAATTCAAGCTTGATCCCAATCCCCCCAACCGAACCCTCCGGGGAATCAAGTAAGTATCAGCCGAGTAACCAGCATTGAACTCTGTGGTTCTAATCGTTTCCCTTTGGCCAGGCGTTATGTACATTTTATTGCACACCCTATCTACCCATTCATTATCTCTGTACAGTATAGCATTATGCACGCGACGGCAGTGAACATCCATTTGCAAGAGGCCTGAAGTAGGGCGATTTGTCACTGTATGTGTGTCTTTATTATAATTAATAGTATCAAGATTGCACATCAATGGTTACGTAGACAGCACCTTTGCTGTGCTGTAGGTCTTAAAAAATGCGCCCCCCTTGTTGTTACACCTACTCGGCTGAGATGAAGAAATGCAAATCATACAGCGATCTTGAAAGGAAAAGTGGAATTAAAGGGGGCCTTCGCTCTCACCATCCCATCACAAGGCCTCTGAAGAGTTGAGAAAATCTCACCCAATTACTAGATACTCAATATGGTTTCACTTGCATGTTTTGCAGATGCATTTCCAGAGGCCATGGCGCTAAAATCTCGCGACTGCCGGTTATGCTCACACTTAATGGAAGGTGATCGCTTCCGTAAGGAGCCAGGCATTGATAATTCAGCCTGCGTTTAGCAGTATTATGGGTTGGCTATACGATACCTGCTGTAGAGATGGATTTGGTCGATATCCCATGACCTTTCTACAACTTGGATGCCCCTGTTGCACTATGTCCATGGCTTGAATTACTGAGAAAGCAGCGTGGTATTGCATACTGACGGTGATGTTGAAAGGGGTTCGGCCACTTGTTCGGTGCCTAAGCACACGTGCACATGGGCTGCTAGAGAAGGTTAAGGGCAGGGAGAGAAAACTCCAGAAGTAGGCGTCTTTGAGGTGGTGACGTTCATTGTATTATCACTGCAGCAAAGCTAAGCAAAGACAAAGCCTTTGCAGACTCTTGGGGAAACAGCCAGTGGCAATATCCGGCAATGTGGTATTGAAACCTGCCAGCAGCGCAATGCGTAAAGACACGGGAGAGGAGGGGATCTTGGAGCCCGCAATACGCTCAGTTTTTCCATGATCACCGAGGCCAACTGATCCTGACAGGCGGGTTTTCAGGGGTTTCGAGGGTTTGAAGGCAGCAAGCTCTAAAAGGGAAAATAGGCTCGAGGTCCGTGGACCCTTCGGGATTTCGTTTTTGGCAGCAGCGAGATTCCGGAGAAAATTAAGGCTCCGGCAGCCTCGACTTTCCCTCCGGGCCAGCAGTCGCCTCAAAATCAAAACGGCAAATCCTTGGTGCGAATTAAGGATGCAAGAACATTCGCCAGAAACCTGAACACTTGCCTCCCCGCTGCTGCGGATCCAAGTCCTTCGTTGGTGGCGTCTCAAATAGGAGAGTTTCTAAATGAAATATCTTCCTCGGTCACGCTCCTCCCTTTGCCCCCTCGCCTCCACTGCTCTCCACCATGTCCCATTTCCTCATCCCCATCATTGCGATATGGTGTAGCTTTCTGGCCCTTATCTCCGCGGCCTCCGTCGCTGCCCAGCAGCTGAACTATGTGTTGGAGGTCCAGCTCTTCGAAGGCAAAGGCAATGAGGGGCAGCATCAAATAGCGTCCCTGCGATGGAATGCCTTGTCGTTGTCTCCCAATCCACCCACCTACATCCAGGTGATTATCCCCTGCTTTTGACTCCTATTTCTAGCGTCTTGTTAATACGATGGTCTGGGGATCTCCTTTTCTAGGGCAATATAGCACTCTACGGCTCGGACTCCTCTTTCCCCTCATCTGCCCAGCGCTGGATAGCCGCGGCCATTTGCTCCACTTCCAATGTCGCACAGGTTCTCACCGCAGCCCAGCAGAATCAGGCGAGCGCCGTCGTCCTATTCGGCACTTCCCCGAACCAGTGCGTGCTCCCTCCCAACGCATCCTCTTTCCACCTCCCTCTTTTTCTCGTCCAAACCGGCTCCACACAGCAGATATCCGGGCTCGCCAACTCCCAAGGAAGCGCAAGGGGGGTGCTCCAGATCGCCCCGACCATGGAGAGCGATGAAATCACGCAAGATGTGGCCGCGCATGCTGGCTATGTGGCCTTGCTTACGTTGTATGTGGTGGGTGGGATCATGATCTTGCTCTTTGGCGTGTTGGTGGTCTATGCGGTCCGGAGGAAGAGGAGGATGAGGGCCACCCCGATGCCTCCAGGGCCCCAGTTCGTCATGTCCATCCGGACCGATCTCCCTGGCATTCCCCGCGAGGTTGTGGAGAGCTTCACGGTGAAGCGGTTTATTTCCCGAACCGTCCCCCTTCATCCCGGCTCTGCCTCCAACGCGACCAACGGGGCCGCCCACCCGGAGCCCGACCTCCAGGCCACGACCACCCCGACTCCAGGGGCCACCATGGTCGAGGTGCACGCCTCTCCCTTGCCTATGTCGAAAATGAGGGCGTCGACCGGCACGAATCTCTTCTCGGAGTATTTCGCTAGCCACCTCCAGCGGCCTACGATGGAGGAGATATTGGGCACAAAAGGGGCGGTGCCACAAGAAGAAGGAAACACGAGACGCCGGGGGAGAGTGACGCGGCAGAACACCGTCCAGAGCACGCTGCTGGATCCACAGCTCACCTGTGCCATATGCCTGTGCGATTTCGAGGAGAAGTAAGTGCCCTTTCACTCCGTTGCCCAACCCCCTTCCCCTCCCCCTCACCCTGGTTGATGCTTTTAGTGAGCGGGTCAGAATATTGCCGTGTGGCCATGAGTATCATACCGCCTGTGTGGATCCCTGGCTGATCCGCAAATCCACCCAGTGCGCCATTTGCAAATGTGACTTTGCAGGGTTTCAGTATGCCCGGCCGCCCCCACACCTGTATTCTCCTGCCGAGGCGGATGCAGGGCCACTACCACCTCCTCCTTCCCCCCCTCCTCCCCCCCATCCGTAGGAGCGAGAGGGAGGGTTCCCTCCTCTGGATTCCCATGAGAGATAGGGCCTTGGAAGAGTGGCAGGATATTGAGCAGGGCGCCGAGTCTGAGCGAAGCCGTGTGGGTGAGCCGATCTGGCGGAGGATAGTAGGGCAAGGGCGGAGCACACTCGAGCGATGGTTTACCGGAAGAAGAGCGACCTACTAGATACCTTCATTCACTTAATTTAATGTTATTTCATGGTTATTTAATTTGCTATTCCCATTCGATAAACATATCGTCGAAGGGATCTGTACTATGTATTCAATTCGAATGATTTGTATATTTGTACCTATTTATCCTCCCCTCATTCTCTTTCCTTCTTTCCTTCCTTCCAGCCTCGCTCTCTCCCTTCCCCCCTCTCAGGGCCCTCCCATCTCCGCTAGAATCTTCATTGACACTAGGCATGTGATCTATTTGGAAATAAAGGGTGGACGCATGTTCAGCTTTTCTTCCATTTTCCAACTAGCATAAATTAGCAACATAGACCTCCAAAAGACAAGGAGAACAACACATGAGTTTAAGAGACGAGGGGGAAATATTGAACAAATAAAAAGATAATAACGAAAAAGAAAATAGATATAAAAGGTATATAGAATTATTGAATCAAGCGTTTTAATTAGGGCGATGGGAACACATGAATGGGGGAGAGGAGGAGGAGAAGAGGGGAGGAGGGGGGGGGATTACGATTTCAGCGAGGGGTACATCCGTGCCACGTCCTGATCCACGCTTGGCTCGCCGGCCAATATCGTCTCGAGATGGGGAGCACTGGGTGTGTATTCGGGGGGCGGGTCTGCTGGGTCCAGTTCGAAAGGCAATTCCTTGGTGTAGGAGGAGCTCGACTCGGGCGCGTCCGTAACCTTGCCCACGCTGCGGACCGTCTGCAGCAATATCTCGGTCGAGGGCTGGGTGGGCTCGTTTTCAGTTGAGCTGCTATTGAACCAGTGGCCATGCTCACGTATTCGGTGGGCGCCGCCGGAAGATATACTCGTCAAGGGGTCGGCATCGGTTTCGGGGCCGAGTTCGCTAGGATGGTGAGGCTGCCTGGTCTGGCCGGTGTCTTCTGCCGCTGGAGAGGAGGGCTCCCGGTCGGCTACCGGCCGTGGGATCGTTCGTTCGCCGCCTTCGTCTCGATTACTTGCAAGAGGGCCATTCAGAGAGGTCCCATGGTTGGAGCTCGGGCCACGGCCTTCTTCTAGGATCTCTTTTCGCTGCCCCCTTTTCCTCTCTTGGGCCTTTCCCCTTGCCTCTCGCTTCTTCTTCCGCTTCCTGACGCGCCAAATCATGAGGATGGCGATGATCAAAATGGTCAGCACGAAGAGGCTCCCCACGACGCTGAATATGATGATAAATTTGTGGATAATTAGCTGCTCCTCCTCCAGTATCTGCCTCCCGGAAGCGAATTGGCTAATGAGGGTGTCGTTTGACTTACTCGGCGAGTGTTGGGCTTGATGAGCGGTCGTGAGGGGTGGCGAGGGAGTGGGCGTTAATTGAGAGGGAGAGGTGGTGGAAGGCGCTAGGCGGGGGTAGTGGTGATGCATGGATGGAAGGGAGTAGGAGTCGGAATGGAGAAGATTCCACGAGTGCTCATGGGCGAGGGTGAAGATCGAGAAGGAAGAGCAGGAGGAGGAGGAGGAGAGGGTGAGAAAGCAGAGCGAGTAACTCATGTAGCGCCGTACAGCCATGACTGGGCGGCCTTGCTTGAAACGCCGTCCGGCGGGTTAAACTTGGTGTCGAGAGCTAGAGGTGGTCGTCCGCTCTGCACCAACGTTCTTTCACGCTTGCCGAGAAAAAAAAAAAAAAATGAAAAGAATAAAGTATAGAGGAAAAAGAGAAGGAGGAGCGAAGAGCGCCAAGAGATTTTCCTGAGAAAAAATAATCAAGGGGTTGGATCAATCTCCCAGTGCTCTAGACGAGATAATGAGAACGACGTCAAGGGGGATGACTAAAGACCTCTCGTAGAGAGCAGGATAAGTAAAGGGGGCTATAATAGATACCTATTAGTCCAGATCAAAAACATAGGAGATTAGAGGACCCAAGGGGATGCACGGCAATGGCGGAAAATTAATCGAAGGGAGATCGGCGGGATGGGAAAGCAGGAGGGCGCAGAATGAGCGCAGAAGAGACCGCTCTTTTGTTGTGCAAAGAGCTGAATGACCGATCTTCCTTAAAGAACAAAAAAAATAGCCTCTTATTTTTGTGCAAGCTGGGTGTTTCTACATGGAAAGACTTAAGAGTCTAAGGACAAGCCCACCAACGCATATTGGCCAAAACTGCACCCCACGCAACCTCGGACTGTTCCTTTTTTTGCAATACCAGGCCCACGATAGTTCATCTGAAAGTTTGCCCGATTAGCCCATAGATGAGCGGCAGATAGGCTCGATTGCCTTTTGCCGACTTCATTGTCTTAGGCCTTTTCCTGCGCGAGGGGACGCCCTTTGTCCAGCAAGCCAACCATTTGGGTCATCCATGATGGGAAACACGGATTCCAAGCAGAAATCTTGAGAGCGCAATCCCATCCATTCATTCATGGCTCAATCTCTTGGAGTACCAGAGGATTGGACCCTCTCGAGCTTGTAGAATAACGTCAAGATTGCACCTCCTTGTCCATGGGCATCCAAAGGGAGATGAATCTTCCACATTGCAAGTGGTGCTTCTACAAGACGGGACGGGCATTAACAGATGCCGGGCGGCGCATTGGTAAAGTCGCCGTGGAAGCTTTGTGCCTCCGGCCCAGTTGAGGCGAGGTTGGCTCGCTACAGCCACAGCCATGGGAAAGTCAGTGCCAGGGCTTGCCGGCCATAACAAAGACAGGATGCCTATACGGGCAGATATGAAATTATCGCGTGTCGTGTGGTTATGCAGGAAAACCGTTCTTGTGAGGCTACGGCACCACTAGAATGGGCAAGTGGCTTAATTAGTGATAGGTTCTACCGCAGCCGCACAAACCTTACTCCTTCCCTACCAACTCTGTTTTAGCGTTTCTTGTCCGACGGCCCTTGGCGCTGCCCGGCGCTCCCCTTTCTAGCGAGAGCGGCCCCTTGGGAAGCATTTAGGCCATGAAACGAGGGGCTATGGGCTCTCCATGGCCATGTCAGAAGGCTCGGGCCTTTTAGTCTCAGAGAAGGCTCTCCCCGGCCAGGAGGGAAAGGGGGTGGCCCTGATCTGTCAAAGTCATCTAACTTCATTCTCCAGCAGCACTCAGTCTACACGTTCAAAAACAACAGAAAAACAACGGGGATATAAAGAAGAGTGATCAAATTTGAACAAGAAAACAAAAACACTAGTATTGAAGGGGAGAGGGCAAGGTGGAGAGGAGCGAGCGCGGGAGAGCAAACAGGCAGAGCCACTTTCAGGGTAGGGAATAGGGGGTCCAGGGAGGAGTAAAAAAACAAACTAATTTTCAAGCGTAAAGAAAAAGCATAGAGAACGTGAAAAGGGCATATCAAATAAAAAATGGTTGGAGGAAAGTTACAAGGAAGAGGAGGTATAGAATAAAAAATATATATATATATATTTATGTATGTCTGTAGCTGGCTCTTATTTCGCGCCCTTGCCCTTTTTGATCAGCCACTGGAGCGTGATGTCGATGTTGACCTGGTTCTTGGCCGAGATAGAGTAGCAGGACACCTCGCGATTCGTGATGGCCTTCAGATTCCTATAGAAGACGTACCGGCGGGTTAGAGGGGTGGCCGGTGCTCATGCAGAGCAGAGCTACTTACAGGGCCTCAATCAACTCGTCCACCTTCAGCGCTTCGGGTAAGTCGTTTTTGTTTCCCAATACGAGAACGGGAATTCCAGCGAGCTGTGGGCGATCGAGCAGGTTCTTCAACTCTGTCCGTGCGATGTCGAGCTTCTCGTGGTCCGCTGCATCCACCACAAAGCTAATCCAATCGGGCAATGTGAGTCATGGATCGCGGAGCCTCCCATGGCTTCCTTCAATGTACTTACACAATGGCATTGACCCCACGGCAATATCGCTCCCACATACTCCTGAATCGCGGCTGGCCCCCGATATCCCAGAGTTTCATCGTGACGTTATCTTTGGTGAGCTTGCGCATGTTGAAGCCCACGGTTGGGATCATGTCTTCCGTGAAATGGCCCGACTACCATGCGCATTAGGATGATGAATGAGAGGGTCTATCGAAGCGAGAGATCGCTGGTGTACTTACTGCAATGACATTGACAAGGGTCGTCTTGCCGCTATTCTGAAGGCCCACCAGCGTAAGCTCCATCTCCGTCTAGATAGAGAAAAAACAAATAAATATCCAGGGCAATGCATGTACTCCATCTCGCCGAGGAAATCCCCGCGAGGATGATCACCCAACCTTAAAGAAGAGGCTTCGAAGCCAATCGAGTAGCGATTTTATTATGGAGGTCATTTCGGGTGAAGATGATGCAAAGTTGGTAGAGAATGGCGAGAGGGAGAGAGAGAAATGGACAAAAATGAAGCTGCACAAAAGGAGTAAGAGGACCGCTCGCGTGCGGACCAATCACCGCCCGAGTTCGCTCCTTCAATTTTTTTTTGCTTTTTATATTCACGCATCAGAAAACCAGAAAAGGGGGCCAGCGCAAAGGGGAAGCGCTTGAAGGGCCAAAGGAGAAAAGCAGTGCGTGATTGGAGTGGAGGCGGGCTGAGCGAGGCAGGCCACCCTAGCCCTCTTCTCTTCTGAAGCAGCAGTTGTCTTCTGAAGGCATTTCGCAGCCGGCTAAGCCACCGCTGCGCTGAAACTCGGCCAAGGTTGGGGGAGAGCAAATAGATTCCCTCTCTTCATCGTCCCTCTCCGCCAGCGAGCTCTTCCCGCCATGCCTGACAGCCTCTTCGGATCGGACGCTTCCGATAACGAAGACCACCATACCTCCAAAATCGCTCAGACAAGAGACAATGCGCACGCCCCCGAACCATCGCCCAATAATGGCGATTTCCCCTCCGTAAACGATACTGATCGAATGGCGGCCGATCCTCAATCCGATGCCGAGGCCGCATCTCCACGCAGTGTACAAAGCAATCTTTTTGGATCCGAGGATTCAGACGTCGAAGACGGGGCGCCCGCCCCAGCTGACGCCGCCTCTTTCGAGAATTCAAAATCGAATGATTTATTCGAGGGCAAAGAAAACGAGGACGATGCAAGTGCAAAACATGCAGAAAGAAAACTGAGGGACGACTTGTTTGGAAGCGATGATGAAGATGAGAAAGAGGATGAGGATGACATGATGGAACGGAGAAGAGAAAAGGAGAAGGAGAGATTCCAATACCCGATGGAGGACGAGGAGGATATGAGCGAGGAGGAGCAGGAGGAGGAAAAAGTGGGATATATCGAAATGGTGGATGGAAAGCCCCCTAGATCGTCAGAAGACAAGGTTAGTGATTTAGTGAACATGTTGCTTGTAGGGCAGACCCACTTACTCACTAGGAGGCGCACAGTATTATTTTTGTAAATTGCCCAAATTCCTCTACACAGAAACGGCCCCCTTTGATTCTGACGCGTACGAGCCATACGAGCCCGAAGAGGAAGAGCGCATTAGCTCAGCGTCGCAAAGAATTAAGTTACTGGTGGAAAATACAATTCGTTGGAGAGAGAGGATGGATGAGAACGGAAACATGGTAAGCGATTTGATAGCGCGGCACGACTTCACGAGCTATTAAGATCATGTTTTCTCATTTCTGGCGCTTTTGTAGGTCAAGCAATCCAATGCCCGGTTTGTTCGCTGGTCCGATGGTTCCACCTCGCTGCTTCTGGGCGACGAGCTCTTCCAAGTGACCACTGCAGAAACCACGAAGAATGACCACCTTTTCCTCGCCTCAGTGCGCCGCGCAAACGCACAGATCCTAGGAACCGATGTTGCGCTGACCCACCACATGATGTTCAAACCCTATGGCACCAGCAGCCAAACCCATCTCAAACTAACGGCCGCGATTGCCGGAAAACATAGCAAAAGTGTCAAGGCCCGAATGCACAATTTACTTGAGGACCCAGAGAAGATCAAGCTGGAAATGGAAAAGGTAAAGGATCGACTTGCTCTCTATGTTTTTTTATTTAATTCGCCGACTCTTCATCTTTTATTCATACGTTTGGGGGTTTATTACAGAGAGAAGCAGAAAGGCTCAAGATGCTGCGAAAGCAGGAGAACCAGCAACGTGCTCGGGCAGCAAGGTATTCTGTTGGCATGCCAGGCTCTCGTGCCGACGTTTTCCGCGACTACGGCGATTTGCCATTGCGCCGTGTTGGCCGGTTTGCGACCGAGGATGGCTATGACGAGGACGATTTTGTCGTGGGTGATGAAGAGGAAGAAGAGGACGAAGAGGCAGAGCGAAGAAAGGCAGATCGACTGAACCATCTGAAGAGGTCGGGAATGGAGCGATATAAGGAGCGTCGTGAAGCAGAGGAGGAAGAGGAGGAAGAGGAAGAGGACGATGAAGACTTTGTCGCAGGAGGAGAAGAGGAAGGGGATGAAGGGGGAGAAGAAGAAGAGGAGGAGGAGGAGGAGGAGGAACGAGTAGAAAGGAGGATGGATACGAGGAGAAGATCGCCGACCAAGAGGCGCACCCCCGAGCCTGAATTTGAGGCGGGAGAGGAGGTGGAGGAGGAGGATGAAGAGGAGAGGGTGATGATGCGAAAAGGAAAGCGGAGGCGTGTGCTTAGCGAAGACGAGGACGAATAGAATAAACAAAAACTACACTTTTTTCTTCCCTTTCAAAAATAGTTTTCAATTACTTTCACGTTTTATCATCGAGGATGTCTGTTACTTGTATTAATACATGCGGTTTTTTCTTTGCAGACTCGTCAATTCTGGCACTCCTGCGGATGCACGTGCTGGTCTATTTGGTATAAGCTTCGCCCAGGCCAATCAGCTCGCGAAATTAAAGTTGTCTTTAAGTTTTGTTGAGGGGACCCCTTTACTCTTTGCTTTGGTTCTCTTGACGAAAACTATTCTCCCACCCCCTGCTCCTCATCCTCCCCGCACCTGCTTCTCAAAATGGCCAACTCCTCTGAATATGTTCTCTTTGTGATGGGCAATCCTCTCCTGGATATTCAGGCCAAAGTCGATGAGGATTTTCTGAACAAGTGACTTTCCGTTGCTGTCCACATCAAAACACGCATACCATGCTTACTACTTTTCAAATCATCCTTCTATTTACAGGTACTCGCTTAAGGCCAATGACGCCATCCTGGCTGCGGAGCACCACATGCCAATGTGAGTAGGATCTCAGCCTACATGGAATTCTCCCTCGAAAAGCATGTTAACCTATTTTGGCTCTCTTCTCCTAATGTAAATATTAGCTATGATGAACTTGTGGAGAAATACGAAGTTGCGTATGTCGCTGGCGGTGCTGCTCAGAATGCCGCTCGTGGAGCTCAGGTATGTCTAGAAGGCGCTTGATATTGTAGATACTTCGATATAAATCGATCCATCTCTCTGCGTTCTAGTACTTGCTTCCCCCCAATTCCACTGTTTACGTCGGATGTGTCAGCAACGATTCCTACGGTGAACAGCTCCGCAAGGTCAGTAATGCAGCGGGTCTTCGTACCGAGTACATGATTACCGAGGAAACCGCTACCGGAACTTGCGCTGTTCTGATCACCGGCCATCATCGCTCCATGGTCACTCGTCTTTGCGCGGCCGAGAAATTCTCCGTTGATCACCTCAAGAAGCCCGAGATCTGGAAGTTTGTAGAGGGAGCCAAGTATTATTACATCGAGGGATATTTCTTGACAGTATCGATCGAAAGTATTCTTACTATTGCGGAACATGCCGCCGAGAACAACAAGGTAAGTTTAGGGTCGCTTTTCACTACTATATGTCGAGGACATCAACACGGATAATGGCATTACAACACGTTTGGCATTGACTTTTATTCTCCCTATCGCTGTAGCTCTTTACTATGAACTTGTCCGCCCCCTTCCTTCCGACCTTTTTCAAGGAGCAGATGGAGCAAACCATCCCCTACTGGGATATTGTGTTCGGTAACGAGAGTGAGGCCGAAGCCTTTGCCGCTTCGCAGGACTGGGAGACTCGCGATGTCCGCGAAATCGCGCTTCGCATTGCCAAGCTTCCCAAAAAGAACACTAGGCGGTCTCGCATCGTCGTCTTCACCCAGGGCACCCTACCCACCATTGTCGTCACCGGTGAGGGCGAGGTGAAGGAATACCCTATCCTGCCAGTTAAGCCCGAGGACATCGTCGACACGAACGGTGCTGGTGATGCCTTCTGTGGTGGCTTCTTGGGAGTCATCGGAGACAAGACCGACATTGACATTTCCGAGTGCGTCAAGGCTGGACACTGGCTAGCTCATCACTGTGTGCAGCGGTTGGGACCCAAGTACCCAGAGCCGGAGGAGAACATCAAATACCAGCCATACTGAGTAAAAAGAGGCAACTAGGTGCTTGACAGGAAATGCGCAATAATCACTTCAAAAATCCAAAGTGTTTATTTTCTAATTTTTAAGACAATAAAGAATCCTCCCACTTTCACTTGATTAAGCTGTTTTACGGGCTCGTTTTCGGGCCGAGCCTATTGAGATCGCTGCGCCCCCCAAACGTTTCAGCAGCTATGAGTTGCACCTGAAAATGTTGGAGGATATCCAGTAATAGCTGAGTATTGGTTGATCAACATCGACAATATGCATCCTACGACTAAAAAATACGTCGCCGATGGTAGGTGTTCGCCATTTTCATCGACCTCTGCCTGTCCTATGGGCTGATGGATAAGAAGAGGGAGGTGGGATGGGCATAGGTTTCCTTTTAGGGATCTAGTTGGGATGCCAAGTGGATCTGTTTGGACCCCATTCCTAGCTAACATTCCCATTTGACACTGCTTTCTAGTGGCCCTATTCGCAATCTCGCAGGTAGCCTTTTACTTTGCATTCAAGTATATTCTTTCAGCAGCCGATCCCATGCGAGGGAAGAAGAAGGATGCCAAAGTTAAAAGCAATAAGATACTAGGAAGACTTGGGGTACATGTTTCCGTTTAACCGCTCTGTATCTGACCCTTGCTAATTGGGAGTTATCATTCTGACTGAATTCTTTGCCATAGATCAAGGATCTCCGATTAAGCGAACACGAGGAGATTATTGCCTCTGAGGTGGTGCATCCTGATGACATTGGTGTCACTTTTGCCGGTATGTAGCTATTGATTCACGTGCATGTCCCAAATCGATGGATCCATGACCTCTTGTGAATGTGGCTTTAGAAATCGGTGGGCTCGATCCTGTCATCCAAAACCTGAGAGAATCCGTCATCTATCCCCTTTGCTACCCGCAGCTCTTTACGAATGCTTCTGGGTTGCTAGGCGCCCCCAAGGGTGTGCTACTGTATGGCCCCCCAGGTGAATAGGACTAGTGCCGAATGAGTGGTGTTGGTTTGATGTGGGCACTAAGCTGTCTGTCGATTTGCTTGATGGTTAGGATGTGGCAAAACCATGCTCGCCAAGGCCTTGGCTAAGGAGTCGGGCGCTACCTTCATCAATATGCGCGTCTCCACTCTCACGGACAAATGGTTTGGCGAGTCGAATAAGCTCGTGGCGGCCCTGTTCTCGCTTGCCCGCAAACTCCAGCCCAGCATCATCTTCATCGATGAGATTGACTCTTTTCTGCGCGAGCGCCGCTCGAGCGACCATGAGGTCACCAGCATGATGAAGGCCGAGTTCATGAGCTTGTGGGATGGGCTCATGACGGGAGAGGACTCGCGGATCATGGTACTTGGAGCCACCAACCGGCCCAACGATATCGACCAGGCTATTCTGCGTCGGATGCCGAAACGCTTCGCCATCCCGCTCCCGAACGAGGAACAACGCAAGAAGATTCTTTTGCTGGTAAGTTCTTTCTCTGGGCATTCCCGTCCCCTTTCCACAGAATCCCGTAGTAATGCCTCCCTTATCATCTTATCCTAAAGCTCCTGAACGAGGTTCCGCTCGAGCCCGGATTTGATGTGGAGAAGCTTGTGCGCCTCACCGACCGCTTCTCGGGAAGCGATCTCAAGGAGATATGTCGGAATGCAGCCATGGTGCCCGTCAGGGAATATTTGCGTACCGCTGGGGACGGCAGCGGTGACCTAAATAATGTTGACATTAAGGCAGGGGACATGCGGCCGCTTAAACTAGAAGATTTCTTCCATCACGACCCAAACTATGAGCACTCGTCAGCACATGTTCTGACACCGATCATGGATGATATGCCTGCGCTTGATTAGACATCCCTTTCTCCCTATATTATTTTTATTTTGTTTTATTAGCCTTTTTTTATTGGATTATACACATATATCCTCGATCTCTTAACTTTTTTCTTTTTCTTTTTTCTTTGTATGATTCAAATCCTTAGAGTTATCCTTTGAAGCTTTTTCATGGATTTTAATTTTTTTTTATCTGATAATTTACGCATCATTGTAAAAGTGCTATTTTCTCTTTTCTTTTCTTTAAAAAAAAAATAGCAAAATAAAATAGAATGAAAAGTAAATTACGTATATTAAGCGGGGAAATGAAAAAATTAACATACATAGGGTTTTAGCATACAGATGAAAAGGAGGTAACAGATTAAGTATATCTAAAAGCTACAATATAAAACTCCGTGGATCACCCATTATTCTTCGTCATCCTCGTCGTCCTCTTCCTCGTCGTCATCGTCCTCCTCTCCTTCACTGCTCAACAGCTCCTCCATTTCTTCCTGTAGCTTTGCAATTGTCTCTGCCTTTTTACTTCTCGGAGTATGCCCCCGTTTATTGACCGCCTGCACCTCTCTATCACGCTCTGCCTCTTCTTCCTCCTCATCCTCGTCAACTTCTTCTTCATCCTCCTCCTCTTCCTCACTCGACTCTTCAATGACACGTTTAATCCTATTGGATTTAGAACTTCTTGGAGGCTGCTGTCTCTGCGGTGTTTTCTCTTTAGCCTGGTTTTCGTTTGCCTCTTCCTCCTCTTCTTCCTCTTCTTCCTCCTCCTCGACATCTTCCTCATCGCTCGACTCTCCTGATGGCTCCTCAACTACGCGGTTGATTTTATTCGATTTTGCGCTCCGAGGAGGTAGTTGTCGCGGAGGAGGGGGCGTCCTTTCTTCCATATCCGACTCACTCTCCTCTTCTTCCGAGGAAATCTCTTCTCTCACCTTCTTGGTTCTATTAGATTTTGCGCTTCGAGGAGGCTGCTGTTTGGGTGGCGGGGGCGTTTTGTCCTCATCCTCATCGGAGCTAGTATCCTCCTGTTCCGAGTCCGATAATGTCTGGAGGAAATTGCGGATCTCAAGGAATTCTTCACTGCTCGCAAACGCATCTGTCATGTCAACACCAGAGTAGGAGGAGAGCTTAGCCATAAGTCGGTGGATTTGTGTCTCGAATTTGGTGAAGGCATTGCGGGCAATAGAATCCGTTATTGGGCGTTTCTAGATCAAAAAAGTGAGTGCTAGATTAGTTTACCTTTGAAAGAAGGAAAAACAAGAAAGAAATACCCGTTTTAAAGAGGCTGATAAAAGAATAAGCTTTTGCAGCTGTAACATACTGGCTTCTTCTACCCATAGTCGGTTGAGAATCTGACATAGGATTTTTCGTGACGCGGCTAAGCAATATAAGGTACAAGAAAATCGTATTCAGTGGAAGGGGCCGATTGAGTGAAAGTTGCAACGGGTACTCACCACCTTGCTCGACAAAAATTCCCTTCAATATCTCAATTGCAATGTCTGCCTGGAGGCCTTGGTTCCCATTCGCTTTCTGATTAAAACTATTGAATTTCCGTGACAGGGATAGCCCAGTCAATAAAGATCGGGTCAAAATACTCTCCCCCAATAGTGGCCACTTACTTGATAAGCTTTCTTGGGTCTGTCCAGTCCACCAGCTGCGATCCTATTTGTAGCGGAGGCACCATGCTCTCTTTGTGATGCTTATGCAGCTTGAAGACATGAAGTAGTACGGGCACGAAGATTTCAGCCATGACTGTTTGGTTCTCCGCGGAGGAATGGCAAAATACGGGCACGAAGTAAGATAGGCACTGGCGAAGACGGAGGTTGGAAGCAGTGCCGGGGTCAAAGTACAGGATCAACATGGTACGCAAAAGCTATTGCAGAGCATCGATTTTAGTGCATACAAGAATGTGCCGTTGGCGCGTCATTCGAACCTACCTTCTCCTCTCGCATCATTTTGGTAAGCATTAGCTTGGCGGTTCCCTCGACCGCAATTGCCTGGAGCTCAGGAGTACCTTGCTCGAGCACGAACTTTAGCATTTTGCGAATATCATTGGGCTAGAAAGCAATGGTGGGTCAGCTTTCACTTGGCTTGGGCAAGAAGATAAAAAAAAACACGAAGAGAAAAGAATACCTGGGCAGTTTGGGCGGTAATGGTGCTGTATCCGTAGGCCATGATGATATCGAATACAACCTAAAATCATGAAACGTTAGCGAAAGAAAGCAATGAATGCACGAAATAAATCGGCACCTTGAGACATTTTAGTTGGAGATCGGCGTGCCCATTGAGAACACAGTATATAAACATCTGGATATTTTGGAATGCAAGCGTCTACATGGTAACAAATTTGTTTTAACACAGAGAACGCTCAATACTGATGGAGGGCGAGGACACTCACCCTGTCTAGAATGCAGAAGAGTCCCAAGCAATAAAGGCCCTCCTCCCTCATGATGGGCTCCATGCTTCGAACTGCAGGAATCACCAGCTCGCTCAGCAATCCATAGAGGGTTGAGTTATCGCACAGAGGCTACAAGATGGCACTCAGTTAAAAACTCAGTTGCAAAATAGATTTACATTTTTTTGCTACCTCTTCACTTTTCTCCAACATCCTTCGAACGATCAGCAGGCACTTCAAATGTGCCAGCGCCGCCGTTGCAGCTTTCTCCTCCTTGGTTTTTTCATCCTCCTCCTCCTGGTCTCTATCGAGATCACTTGAAGCCTTTCGTTTATTCGAACCCGGGCTTATGTTTTCCTGGTCGTCTAACGTATCTTCACTTGTTGATTCGACAATTTCCGATATAATTTCGACCATAAGTCTGCGTGAACTGTTAATAAAGCAACGAGAACTGGACACGAAAAATAAGCTTACCGAGTAAAATCCTGCTCTTTTGACGATAGTTTTCTCATAATATCAACGATGCTCTCGACATGATCATCGGGGGTGTCGGGTAAAACAAGAAGTTCCCCTATAGCGAAGAAGGAAAAGAAATATTTAACAAGAATCCTTATTCAAACTGGCATCAATGAGTAAACTTACGAAGTAAAATGAACATTTTACGCCGTCCTATCTCGTCCGAGTAGTCCAGCTGTTTCGCGATTTGTAGCAGTTGCCCTACGATAAATTCATAATCCTCATGCAAATCTTGGTCCGTCTCCTGCATCAGATTACTATATTTCTGAATATAGAAGGCTTGGCGTGTTACTTCGGGCATCACCTGGTCCATTTTTTCCTCCATCTTGATATCAACACGCGTTAGATTGTAGATTCAGATCAAGAAAGACAAAAGTCATCCTCTATGGATAGTACCTTGTTATCCTTTAAGTGCTGGAATAATACGCGGACCAGGAATGCGCTTTCCGTTGTAAGGTTATCCCAGAAATTGACTATCAAGATTTGAGCCACTTAGCAAATCACATCTACCGAGAAGCACATAAAGAGCCTACAGTCCAACTCAAGTCCTTCAATGATATCTGGGCGTGATTCAAAGAACGCCAGCAAAACGGGCTCGGCAACCTCTTTATTCGTAACGTCTAAACGTTCCAAGAACTGAATGGTGGAAGAATCAAAAACGCAAAATGGAAGTATTTTAGGGCATTGGAGCATATGGTCCAAAGAGTCATTTCACAAACCTCAAGCAAATTACTATTTGCATGTTCGATCCAACTTGATGTCAACATTTGGGCACATGCTTTCTTCACCGGCTGATCTCTGAAAACGTCATAAGCGATAAGTCAATTGGCTATAATACACTTTTTGTAAACTGTGAAAAACCTGTCTGTCAGCCCGTTGAGTAGCACCTGTTCTCGTTGAGATAGATTTAGCATTCTAAAGTCGACAAGTTCGCTCAGGGGGTGAAGAAATACAGCACGTCGAGTGATCGCATCAATGTCACGAGAACGTTCTACTATTGAGGGGATGGTGTCCTGGTTGACTTCAATATTATTGAGAACAGTACGACGGACCTCGCTAACGCAAAAGACCAAATAATATTAAAACGAATAGTCAAATCCAAAGTCAATACAAGAATCCCTACGCGCTCGGGTCAAAGCGAATCATATGTGTGAGCCGCTTCGTCACAATTTTATTCTCTAATGTGCCTTCTTCATCAGTTTCCTGTAGCCGCGTAAGTGCGATAGCAGCTTGTACACGAATAGCCGCCTCCTTGTCTCGCACGCGTTCAACAAGAGCATTCTGGAGTTCTTGGAACAAATCTTCGCTATTGCAGATATACATATATATAACTACTGGAGGTAGCTCTATAATAGTAGTGACACTCACTCTATCGCTCCCAACAAACTGACGCTTAGAGCTATTAGCTGACAGACCCGAAGTCGCACGTTTTTGTCTTTTGCATGCATACCCTTGAGCAGATGTCTGACCAAGAATTCAGCCGTGCGAGATGAAGGAGTCTCCTCCTCTTCATCGTCATCCATAGGCTCTTTCTCCACTTCATCACCATTTTCCTTCCCGTTCGTCTTGCTTTTTAGATCTACATAAACAAGAGAGTGTATACAATTCTACTGTTGGACTAAACATAAGCTGGCAGTGGTGGTTGCTCACCCTTCTCCCGGCTATACTGCATGAAAATTCCCAAAAATTTTACAATCTTCTCCGCAAATGGATCACGCCGTTTGACAGCCAAAATTCTGTTAATGTTACGCACAAGCTCTGAATGAAAAGCGTGCTCACCACGCTCACCAGATGCATTAAGGCATTGTTCCTGGATTTTGCGCAAGGCGACTGCGTAGTTACGTTGCGATGAAGCGCGTTGACACTCTTGAAAGATAACCGGAATGGATTGTGAGAGTGTGGGTAGGGGATCTTTTTTGGGCACCATTACGATGATAGTAGCATTGAATCTTGATCTATTGGTTTTAACGCGTCCTTTTTTTTTTAAAGACGAAGTGTGGCTTGTTGATTCTTTAAGAATACGCGTTTCTTCATATAATACAAAATCGATCGAACATCCAAAGTCTAAGTACTAAATTTTGAGTAATTGGAATCGATATAGACTAAGGAAAAAAAAAAAAGAAAATAAAGATAAAAACAAACAGCAAACAATAAAAGACCTAAATAAAACACATGGAGAAATAGTATCGGAAAGAGAAACACAGTTTAGAACGAATACAATCCACATGAAAGCAGGATAGGGAAATATTTAGTGAATAGAGGTAATAAAATAAGAACTGACAAGGATAGGAGAAGTAGTATCACAAATAATATAGAACATCAGAGAGTAATAAACACAGTGTAGTTTTCTCGTTGCTTGCCGAAAAATTTCTTTTAGAGTAATAGATGGTAAATATAGGAACGATCCCGAAAAAGGCTCCTTTGAGCAGCCTTCACACTATCCAAATCTTCGTATTATTGGACTTGGCCATACTCCCGCTCGCAAGGAAGTGTCGCCCACTTTCATCCCCACTCGAGCTACACGCCAGCGCAGCAACCACTCCCGTCTGGGCCTGCGGAACGGGAATGGGATCCGTACCTTCCTGTGAACCGGCCATTTTCCCGCCGGTTTGCCCGGCACCCTCGAAATTCCACACGTAGATCACCTCATAATCGCCGAAGGCAACGCGCGGCGAACCCGAAGCGCCTCCACCAAGGAATGCGCAGCTGCTAATTTTACCCGTCTGGGGCTGGTATTGATTGACAATCTTATAGTGGGTCGTTTCCCAGACACAGATGATATCATCTGATGATGTGACAAGATAGGTACCATCCGCTGACCAGTCGATCGAAGTGATATTTTTTAAGTGCGGTGCGGATATGATACGTGTCGTGGTGTTTTCCGCCGCAATGCTCTCATCCTTACACGTATTGATATCCACTATGGACAAGGTCGTGGCGAATGCAGCGGCGACTACCGTACTCGACAGGGGGCGGAAACGCAACGGATTCGCTGGAAAACCGGATTTGGTGGTGGAGGACATGCGAATCGTTTTGACGCACTTAGCGGTTATCACGTTCCAGACTTTAAGCTCTCCCTCCGCGTCTAGCGAGATGAATGTGTCGCTTCTCGCAATAGGGCAAAAATCAACCGCTTTGATCTCGGCATTTCCCGTAAAGACAGCCAGACAGGCCACCGTTGGCGCTCCGGATTTCAGAGCAGTGCCTAGGTCCCAGAGACGGATACTGCGATCATGCGATGCAGTGATCAACAAATGGCGTTCATCGGGGCTGAATCGTACAGCAGTGATCTGCTGCGAGTGGTGCCCCTCTAAAGTGAACCGAATGGATTTCTCCTGGACCGACCAGATAAGAACCTAGGAGTCAACATGGACAAATCAGCACTGAACATCTCACATCCCGACGATTGAGCATTCAAACCTTTTTGTCTAGTCCAGCACTTGCAAGCCATTTGCCATCAAAGGAAAAGGCACACGCATTCACCTTGTTCGAATGTCCAGCGAGATCAGCGTATAGTTGCAGAGGAAGCTTGTCGCTACCCGAGAATTGGGATCCGTTGCCTCCCATACCAGCCATATTGGCGAGAAAACCCCCTCCTGACCCAAATATATCTACCTCTCCTAAACCATTGGAATCGTCGCCGCCCGTAAAAATATCAGAAAAATCTCCCTCGCCCATCATTAATCGATCCAAATCCTCAACAGAAGAAAGTTTAAGCGCAGGGTTGGCTGCCGCAAAATTGGTAGCATTGTTTGCGACGGAGGGGTTTGCGTTAGCTCGGTCCAAATTTGGTGCATTGGGCACGGAAGCGATATTTTTTGTGGGCGATGTGTTCTATAATGCAAATAATATTTATCAATGATATATCATAGATCAATACCAATAGTGCATTCACTAAGCATCAATTCAATAAATACCTGGGGTGGTTCATTGGGCAATCTATCATATTTCTGCTGGTCTTGGCCGTGTGAAGTATTAAAGCTGGCTTTACGATTTTGCTTGGCTCCCTTCTTCTCCTCTTGTGGCTGACCTTGAGGATGAGGTGGTTGACGGGACTGCCCTAAATGGGGCTGTTGTTGAGGTTGAGATTGTTGCTGGGATTGTTGAGGAGAGGGGTGCTGGGCATTAGCTATCTGTTTCTGAAGAGCGATCTGCTGGTGCTGCTGGGCCAGCATCTGGGACTGCTGACGCTTAATCGCCATTTGTTGATTTGACATAGCAAACCTCTCATTCGCCATTGTTGCAGCATTAGCCTGTGGGTTTATATTACCGGAATGGGGACCAGAAGTATCCGGCGAACGCATATCTGGCACAACCGCATTACCCCCTGAGTTCTGTCGCTCACGTATCATCTGGGCGTTTGCCATCGGTGATTGAGGTTGTAAATTGTTTCCTAATTATGCATCGTCATTATTAGTCGTAAGATCTTGAATTGAGTCGGGCGAATCACAAACCATTAGCCGCCGCTTGTGCCATTTGCATCATAATGTACTGCTGTTGTTGTGGCGGTAACCCAGCTGACATTTGCATTGCTGTTATTTGAGATTGACTCAAGCGTTGCTGTTTCTGCTGCTGGTGCTGTTGTTGTTGCGGCTGCTGCTGTTGCTGTTGCTGTAAATGCTGTTGTTGTTGTTGTAACTGCTGTTGTTGCCGCTGAAACATTGCCGCTTGGAATTCAGCAATGGCCTGGGGATTCATCTGGTTCGGCATTGGCTGGGGAATGCCTTGGGAGTTCGGTGGCATCATTCCCATTGCTGCCTGCTGTGGATTCATTCGAGGATTTGACATTGCTCGACGCATCTGCAATTGGTGCAGGTATTGTTGCTAATAAAAGAGTTTGCTCAGCAATAGTTAAAAAAAAAACAGAAAGAGGTTTTCTTTTAAACCTGGATATTTTGCATGCTCTGCATGTTTTGAGGAGACTGCGGGTTGATGGGGTACCCTCTAGAGAGCATTTGTTGATTCGGATTCATATTGGCTACACATCCAAAGATAAAAATGAAGAGGATACTCGCGGAAAAAAAATAAGAGCTAGAAATACATACGGTCAGCCATGAACTGCTGCATAGGATTGACAGGCATATTCGGAGTACTAGGCGTTCCAGGAACACCTGGGCTCATGGGTAAACCTGGTGTTGTTGGACCGTTCATTGGAGCGGGACTATTCGCATTCGGCATTACAGGAGTATAAGGCACAGAGTTTATACGAGGGCGTTTTGACTCAGGGGGGGATGCACTAGGTTCGTTGTCAATACGTTCAGAAGACCGCCGTTTCTACAATTGGAAAAGCATGTTCATTAATAAGATTTTAATTTTCAGATGAATGTTTTTACTTACTGCTACCTGGGGCACTGGAACATCACCTTGGTGGGAAGGATTACGAGACCGAACCTGTGCTCGTTGCATTTGTGCATGGTGTTGCTGAGCCTGCTGCTGAATTTGATGCTGTGCTTGCTGTTGCACTTGTTGCTGTGACTGCATCACTGGTCTCTGAAATTGTTGCCCGGGCATACCACTAACGCTTTATATAAATTTAGAATACATACTTGATGAATTGTTTAAGGCTGGAGATGTTACCTGGCTCGTTGCTGCATGGTTTGCGCGTTTATTTGAGAAAATTTTTTCAGTTGAGCCATGAACATTTGCTTTGAGAGGAAAAAAAAAGGGTAAAATGGAAAATTAGATTGCGAGCACATCAATTGCGCGACAAAACTTACATTTTCTTCCATAGTTAAAGAGCCTGGGTCACGTCCCGCCAAACCAACATCCTGTAGCGCCTGCTGAATCATTTGCTGATTAACAACAAACCCATTTTGTTGTGGCATTTGTGGTGTACCCATATGTGTCATTATATTTCCATCGTTGCCCTGCGCGGTTGGTACTCCTTGGTCAGTACTACTTCGAACCATCACTGGCGACGAGCTGATATTTGAAACTAGTTGCTGGGGAGGGTGAGATGAAGTTGGTGTTTGTGGGGTATTTGTAAATCCGCCGTCGGCTGATTGCATGGAGCGAGAAGTCTGAGAAGAGGGTTGTTGATGGAGTGATGTTGGTGGCTGAGTGGGTTGGGATGGCTGATGCTGCTGAGACGGAGGGGGTATTTGCTGGAGAGTTGAGGAAGGAGAAGATTGTGTTTGTTCCTGCTGCTGCTGTTGAACTTGTTGCTGCTGCTGCTGCTGCTGTTGCAGGAAAAATTGTTGCTGCTGTTGAAGCAGTAGTCGCTGCATATTCTGTTGTATTGCTTGCTGTTGCATTCGCTCCCGCTGTGTGCGCATGTTGCTAAACTATTTTGCAAAATTTCAAATTAATAGCTGCTCTAAATTTCAGATTTCAGCACTTACATCGACATATTGTTGTGCATCCCTGCTCCCTGTTTTAGTGACTTTGGCTGCGAACAAATCCCAGAACACTGACCACCATTCAAATAAGAAACTCTGAGGCATATCAAATGGCACATTTTCGTCGCGAATGTTTGCATCTTGCTTTAGGGCATTAGCAGCCGCCATAAAATTATGTTTTACACAGTAATCATAAATATACAACTGTAGAGCTTGGTGCGTCCGCAGATCTAGGCCTGTCGGTCGCGTTAATGATGAAGACTGCGACGTGGAAGGCACAGAAGATTGCGGTTGCCTAAATTTCAGAGTAAGCATCGAGCAAAGTCCAAATTAGTACGAGAAAAATGCAACAAGATATCAAATTATTTTCGGGTTATTTTTCTTAAAAATGTCGATGATCTGTTGACAAGCGGGAGATCGAGAAAAATGTACCCGAAAATAACAGAGGTGGCAATAGAAACTTACATCATTGCGAAAGCTAATTAGTAACGTAAAATATTACGATTAGGCCTAAGCGATTACAGCAATTGATCAATCATATATAGAGAGCTGTGATTTGGGAATAGACGACTGTCAGTTGATATTTGTGTAATTCTTTGCTGAACACGATTATTTAACTCGAAATAGAAGAGGAACAGACGAAGTCTGGGGTCGTAGAAAAGGGTTCTCACAGTCCGGACGTCATAGATTTTCGTCACTAATTTTAGCGAAAATTCGAATTTCAATAGGTGAATTTAAATCAGAAGGTATAGAAATACAGCAAAATAGAGAAAATCAACCAAATATATATATATGTATACGCATAGGATAGAATAAGTAAAAAAGAAAACAAATCTATAATACACAAGAGCAGAATGAAAAAGAGTTAAAAAACGCGTTCAAATTAACTCCTCTATGTCTCCATTTTCGCCTTGCTTTAGCACCTTTTTAGCCCATTCCTTCACAACTTTTACATCATCCCACCGCTCTCTTTCTCGTAAAAACCAGAGAAGTGTATATAAAGTTTTTCTATCCACCTTTACATTATCATCCCCAACCATTTCTGTGGTCACTATATAGATAGCTTCGCTATAGCACCCATGCCTGCATAAGCACTCAATGTATGAACAGTAGTTATTCTCATTGCGCGGAAAATGGCTCTCCCTTAACTTTTTCCATATCTCGCGTGCGCGTTTCAGGTTATTATTGTGTCCGCACGAGTCAAGGACAATGGATATGCTTGCATTGTCAACTGGAGCACCGGCGACCTCAAGCGAATCCCATAATTGAAGCACAGTCTCACCTCGACCACACCAGTTATAGGCATCCATTAATGCATTATAAAGGGGGATTTCCAATTCCACCCATGGATCCATTCGCAATTGCTCGTGAAGCGCCTGCACAGCCTCAATATCACGCACCTTGCCGCAAGCCGCAATAAGCGTCGTATAAAGATAGCTATCTGGTCGTAATCCGGTACGGCGCATCCCGGCAAAAACTTGGCGAGCCTCAAATAATCGTCCTCGTTTAATCAATAAAGAAAGCATCGTCGTATACCCTTGCGGATTTAAATATATTTTTGAATATTTAAGATCGTAGTAAAACTGCAGCGCCTCGTCCACGTGTCCACTGCGAATGTAAGCGGCAATCAAAAAGGTGTAGGTGAAGGGATCAGGTTGTATCTCAAGTCTGAGCATGGTTTTATAAACCTCCAGAGACTTCTCGTACTTCCCGGCTTTACCAAACGAATCAATTAGTGCATTACAAAGTATTGCGCTCGGCTTTTCGCCATTATCCAATATTAACTGAAATATAGAATAGGCACGGTCGATGCGGTCAAAATTAAGGAGGTTGTGCACGAGATGGGTATATATCTGGGTGTTTGGAGACACTCCATCATTCTGCATTTGTGTCAATATGTCGAGCGCGTCGTCCAGGTTACGCTGTTGTATATGTGCATCAATCAGCAAAAAATACGTAACAACATCCGCTCGCAAGCCAGCCTGTTGCAGCTGTTTAAAATAAGAAATCGCCAACTCTGGTTTATTGCAGCGGAGACACGCATCCATCATTGAATTATAGGTGACACAGTTGGGAGGAATACCCTCACGCTGCATATTTTCAAAAGTTTCCTGGGCAGCTTTGTAATTACCTGACTTGCTGAACAAATTGATTAAACCGCTGTATGCATAGGAATCCAGCGCGAGACCAGAGGATTGAATGTCACGATAGATTTTGGATCCCAATTCCGGATCACCAAATTTTGCACAGCCAGTGAGTAGCGTACTAAAGGTGAATACATCTGGTTTTAGTCCGGAATCCTTTAGCTGTGCATACAAACGCGTTGCCGTGTCTACATCACCCTTCTTCAAATATAGGTCGATCATAGTGTTGTATGTAGTTACACTGGGCTGTGATTCACTGACCATCAAACTAAAAATCTTCCATGCCCCAGCAGTGTCTTGCGAACGCTTTAAGACGCTAAGCATAGTATTATAAGTTACGGTGTTTGGGACTATCCCAATTTTTCTCATACGATCGAATATTTGCATCGCTTTGGCGGGTTGTTTATGCAATCCATACGCATAGATAAGTGCGTTATACTCTAGATGGCGCGGTTTCATCCCGAGTCTTTGCATATCCTCTATTATCCTCTGAATCAATTCTAGATCGCGCTCATTTTTGCTTTTACGAAGTAATAACAAAACACCCCGATAATGGCCACGAGTAAGCAATTGCCTGTCGTCTGTTTTTTGGATGACAGAATATGCGGATCTAACTATTGCAATATCTCCCTTTGATAGCGCGTGCTCAAGTTTACAGATGGATTTTGAGCTTAATACATCATGCGGCATAGATGCGATACTAGTTGCATGCGAATTGCACCTTCTAAGTATTAAGTTAGGAACATTGTTGGTGTTGAATTGCAACGGATTGAGGTAATAGGATGGCCGATAACAAATGTACGTAGTATTAAAATTTTGCCACGATGCGGTACACCATGCCGGTTTTATTAAGATGCGCAGAGATGCGCGCATTGTCTACTTATATTAAGTCTCTGGACTACCAAAATTACCGATGTGACTTTATCACTTGTGACTGCTAAGAATGCTACGCTTCAACACTTGTTTACTGTTTCGGGATCGTAAACACTTTTCGAATTGTGCTTCCACCTCCAAAGATCCTCAAATTCTTCATTAGATTTTAAGTGGATCCCAGAAAGGGGAGGCATGAGCAAATTATAATTGTAGCATACTCTTAAATTCATACTCATTCAGTTTTCTGGTTTACTTGATTTTCTCTCTCGACACAAAAACGCAAAAATAATACTATGCCGTCAACATTTCATACCCTAGAGCGGGAACGTTTGTTCCGCAATCCCCCGGATAAACACTACGGAGTACCTGCATTACAAGGAGTCGTTGCACCCCATATTGAATCGTTTAATTCGCTCTTCGAAGACCACGATCGCGATGTACCTGGTCTGCTTGAGTTATCCATTAGAGACATTGGGAATAAGGTCGTTTTTGACAGTAGAGGGGAAGATGGGACCGCACAAGGAAACAGAATGAAGAGTAAATTTTATTTTTTGAAGATTTTGAAATGAGTAATTGGTGCTGAAATGCTGATGATATCTAACCACAACCATTTATTTTTACAGTTTGGCTTGAAGATTTACAAGTTGCGAAGCCTAGCTATTCAACGAAAAAATCAGTCATAAACAAAGTATTCCCTTCTGAATGCCGCGAGAGATTGACATCGTATACAGGAGCAATGAGAGTTAAGCTGTGCTGGAGCGTGAATGGAAATCCACCGTCACATGAATATAAGGACCTCGGTCAACTTCCTATCATGATAAAGGTAAATATTAAATGTGCCACGTGTAAGTGAAGGTTCTATGTGTTATAACTATGACACACCTATTTAGTCGTCTCGCTGTAATATTCAGAACTTCTCTTCTAAGGAGCTTGTTGCTCATAAAGAGGAATCTGAAGAGATGGGTGGCTATTTTATTGTAAATGGTATCGAGAAATTGGTGCGTCTACTGATTGTTCCTCGTCGCAATCACATTACTGCACTGATTCGTCCCTCACTGGCGAACCGTGGTCCCTCGTACACCCATTATGCTGTCACAATGCGATGTGTTCGCGAAGACCAGACCTCACAGTCTATCACCCTACACTATCTTAACGATGGCAACTGCATGCTACGGTTTCACTGGCGCAAAGCTGAATACCTTATCCCTGTGATGCTCATTTTCAAATCGCTACTTGATGTGAATGACAAGGAAATTCTCGATGCAATCCTCCAAGGCGATTTTGAAAACACCTTCTACACTGATCGCGTTGAGATGCTTCTTCGAAGCTTTAAATCATTTTCACTGTATACACGTGAGCAGTGTCTTTCTTACTTAGGGGAAAAATTCCGAGTAGTTATGGGGTTCCCAGAGGATTGGAGCCACCGTCAGGTTGGAGAGGGTCTATTAAAACAAGTGGTACTCGTGCATCTGAGGGAGCCAGCAGACAAGTTCCGATTGCTGGTGCTTATGATCCGGAAGTTATACGCCCTTGTTTCAGGAGAATGCTGTGCAGATAATCCTGATTCTCCACAACACCAGGAAATTCTGCTTGGTGGACACTTGATTGCGAACATTATCAAGGAGAAGCTCGATGATTATTTGAATACAATCCGAGGTGTCATTATGGGTGATGTGAGAAGGGGTACTCAAGGAGTAGATTTCTTTGACAACAAATACATGTCAAAAGTTATCCAAAAGGTCCCCTCTGACATTGGTCAGAAGCTTCGTTATTTCCTTGCAACTGGTAATCTTGTCTCGAACACGGGTTTGGATTTGCTGCAAACAACAGGCTTTACTATTGTTGCTGAGAAGCTCAATTTCTACCGCTACCTTTCTCACTTCCGCTGTGTTCACCGTGGAGCCTTCTTTGCTGAACTCAAAACAACCTCTGTACGTAAACTCCTCCCAGATTCTTGGGGCTTCCTTTGCCCTGTCCATACCCCTGATGGTGCTCCATGCGGTCTCCTGAACCATCTCTCGCACACTTGCAAAATTATCACTAAGCCACTTAATGTCTCGAAGATTCCGGCCCTCCTTGCAACGCTCGGTGTCTCACAGCCAGTCACAAAATCAATGTCAATGAGCCGACCTGGTTATGTACCAGTAATGCTCGACGGTCGCGTAGTAGGTTGGTGTACTCCAAAGCAGGTGGAGCAAGTGGCCCGTACCCTGCGACTTTGGAAAGTGGAAGGACATCCCAATATCCCGCTCGATCTTGAAATTGCACATGTTCCGCCATCACATGGAGGAGAATACCCAGGTCTTTACATGTTCTCCGGCATGGCACGGATGATGCGCCCGGTTAAATATCTAGCCAATAACCGTACAGACATGGTTGGATCTTTCGAGCAAGTCTATATGAACATAGCTTGCTTGGACGAGGACGTTGTACCAGGCGTGACTTCTCATCAGGAGTTTGCTCCGACTGACATGCTTTCTGTGATTGCCAATTTGACACCTTTTAGTGATTTCAATCAATCTCCGCGTAATATGTATCAGTGCCAGATGGGTAAACAATCCATGGGTACACCCTCTACTTCTATCATGTATCGCACGGACAACAAACTCTATCGCCTTCAAACTGGTCAAACACCCGTTGTGCGCCCAGCACTTCATGACCATTACGGCATGGACGGCTTCCCGAATGGCACAAATGCAATCG
Source organism: Calcarisporiella thermophila (assembly GCF_041956535.1). Taxonomy (NCBI): domain Eukaryota; kingdom Fungi; phylum Calcarisporiellomycota; class Calcarisporiellomycetes; order Calcarisporiellales; family Calcarisporiellaceae; genus Calcarisporiella; species Calcarisporiella thermophila. Next base: position 1,071,471 of record NW_027192194.1, read on the forward strand.
TCGCTGTCATCTCCTACACTGGCTATGATATGGAAGACGCTATGATTCTCAACAAATCTTCCCATGAGCGTGGTTTCGGGTATGGTACTGTGTACAAGTCGGAGATTGTGGATCTAGGCGAACTGCGGGCTCGAAACGAGCCAATTACTAATCATTTTGGGCTCGGTCCTGATGCACCACGCACCTGGCGCGAGAAATTGGACCGAGATGGACTGCCTTATGTCGGCGTTCGTTTGCGTGAAGGCGATCCGATATGCGCCTACACGAACGATATTACGGGCAAGACTTCCATCAAGAAATACAAGGGTATGGAGGAGGGGATTGTAAGTGAAGTGCGCCTCATTGGGAGCGATCGCGGTGACACTGAGCTACAGAAGGTGCATATCATGTTGCGAATCACGCGCTCTCCCATCATTGGTGACAAGTTCTCTTCTCGGCACGGGCAAAAGGGTGTTTGTTCGCAAAAATTCCCAGCTGTGGATATGCCGTTCACAGAAAGTGGGATGCAACCAGATGTGATCATTAACCCTCATGCGTTCCCCTCGCGTATGACTATCGGGATGTTTGTCGAGAGTATTGCAGGGAAAAGCGGAGCCTTGCATGGAATGGCACAAGATGCCACCCCATTTAAATTCAGCGAGAAGTACTCCGCGGCCGACTTCTTTGGAGAGCAGCTATTGAAAGCCGGCTACAACTATTACGGAAATGAGCCAATGTATAGTGGTGTGACTGGTGAAGAGCTGCGCGCAGACATCTATATTGGAGTTGTGTACTATCAACGCTTGCGTCACATGGTTTCTGATAAGTACCAAGTACGTACCACGGGTCCTGTGCACAATCTCACGATGCAACCTATCAAAGGCCGTAAGCGTGCAGGAGGTATTCGCTTTGGTGAAATGGAGCGTGATTCATTGCTTGCCCATGGTACTAGTTTCCTTCTTCAGGATCGCTTAATGAACTGTTCAGACTACACACAAAGCTATGTCTGCCGAAAATGCGGCTCGTTGCTCTCCCCAGTGACGGCGCAAGCTCAGACCAATGCACCTGGAGACCGGAATCCTCCAAGGAGAGAAATAGAGTGCAGAGTTTGCCGTACGGGTCAGTATATCGATTTGGTAGCCATCCCATATGTATTCCGATATCTGGCTACAGAATTGATGAGTATGGGGATAAAGATGAAACTAGAGGTTGATCCATAAATTTATATCTTTTTACCTCCTTTTATTTTTATCCTACTTTATTCGTGTTTTCTCCCCTGAAAATATTTCAATAAATTACTTATTTTTGTATAAAAAGCAAATACCGAATTCCAAGAATATAAAGTTGAATATACTGATCATTTGTGTTTGACATCATTATAATTTATTTTGCCACCACCACTACCCCCCTCCACATTCTAAGTATTTGTTGATATTAGGGAAGTCGGAAAATGACTAGGATAATCTACATAAATGCACTTTATTTAGACTGAAGAAAATATCCATTGTCTAGACCATAAGCTTGGTACCCACATCAGCAATAATGCTGCCAGTTTCATTCTAGCTCTCAGTCCTGACTCTTGCCAAAATAATGTGGCTTAGCAACCCGCAATTCCCGTAGCACGCGTACAGTATATCGAACCCCTAAAGCTTCCCTAGACGAAGTTCTTTAAAATCATTTCAGATCTGTCGTAAAAAAATTACAACATGGCAAGCTTGATAGAGCAGATAACTCAATTTTCTTCTAAAGCAGAAGATTGGCTTGATACAATTGGGCAGCCGCTAAAGCCGTAAGCTCTCGCATTATTTTATGGTTATAATTTGGTTTATATATATTATCTAATTCTAGCCACATGCCCGCCATCGGCCGCACTCTTATTGTTATTACATTTTTTGAAGATGCTTTTCGCATCGTCAGTCAATGGTAGGTTCTTTAACTCTTGCTGTCATTTTCCTGTGTAGGCTCTTCACAATGCAATTTATTGTTAAAGGACCGACCAGATTTATTATCTCCAACGCGTTCGCCTTTTCCCTTGGGGACTTAGCCATTTGTTTTTACTACTAAATATTGTGGTTAGTGCATTTCACATAGACTTATTACTAAAATCATTCCTCAGCAATTATTGTTATTTTTTTGGGACATGACTTTAGACCATGCTCACATGCTCCATCTTAGTTATCGCAAAGAAGTATCCCGAAATTGCTGTTGGTGGTCTACTGGGCGTGGTGATTGCGCAAGCAATTGGTTATGGGCTTCTCTTTGACATCTCCTTCTTCCTCCGCAATATCTCCGTAATCGGTGGTTTGCTTATGGTTCTCTCAGATTCCCTCTCTCGCCGTCGTCGTATGTTTGCTGCTCTACCCTCTCTTTCCGAAACCGACCGACGCAAGTACTTCCAGCTCGCTGGACGAGTCTTTCTTATTTTCTTGTTCTTTGGGTTTGTTTTTAACGGTGAATTCACGATTCTCCGCATGGCGATTGTCAGTGTGAGCTTAATTGCCTGTGTGATGGTTGTGGTCGGATTTAAGGCTAGATACAGTGCCATGTTTTTGGTGCTATTCTTGTCGATATTCAACGTGTTAATCAACAATTGGTGGAGCCTGCATCACACTCACCCAGAACGTGATTTCCTGAAGTATGATTTCTTCCAGACGCTTTCAATTGTTGGAGGGCTAATGCTGCTTGTTAATGTTGGACCCGGAGGAATTAGTCTTGATGCAATGAAAAAAGAGTTCTAAGTCTTAAGCCTTGTATTTTTTTTTTTTTCTTCAAACCAAATTTCAATTCAACTGTGCAAACTAGTTGCTTCTGTGCAATACAAACTATTTCCTATTTGCCTGTGAGTAATAGATAAAAGAGACAAATAAAAGGAAGTGTCGACGAAGTGAAGACCAACAAATACAGCGGACAAAAGAAGTCGAACATATAGGTCAAGTTTTCAACGCTATACTGGTCCCCGCTAGAGTGACCGCCACTCAATTCTCGCGGGAGAAAACCGGGTCTATATTGTTATTGAAACGAGTTTATTAATATGACCCTTTGCTGTTAGGACCCGAATCTCTTGAGGCTTAACCAGCGGGCCCCCGCAAAAGAGAAGTTTTCGCTTCGACCCGATAAGGAAGAAAGACAATACATTTCAAAGGCATCCTTTTATGAAGAGTGACTAAGCATTAGAGAGTAATTAAGAAGCCTTATCTTAGACTCCGGCCTTTTCGAACCTTCCTCTCGAGGATCAACCACAGGACTCACATGGAATGGTCCATGTAACACTGTCGACGACTGCTCGCGTGACTTTACTCCGAGCCACGAATGGGAGCAAGTGCCACAGCAAACAAACAGCTTATTACGTTGTAGAAGACTATTTGGAAACAGCGGGCAGATTCGGACATGGCAATTGGAGATGGATTTGAACACTGATAGAGAATGATTTGGCTGACAATATGTGAAAAGGCTCGGATCCAGAACAACTAAATGAACACTGAAACCGTCAAATCCTGAGGATATAGAAAACTAGCTTAGCAATAGGCTTCATTGCACACTAGATCGTTTACAATTGTCTACGAGAATGAGCATCAAAACAGACGAGTATAAGATCTGAATGGCAGGCATTTTCGATATCAAAATTTTGTCACGTGCAATACTTAATGGCTGATCGTGATGTTTTACTTGCGGGTGATATCGCTTGTTTAACACTGGCCATTCAACAATTTATCTTATCTACTGGTTCCGAAAAAAGAGATATAATATCTCTATATCTTGTCTTAAATACCCCTTATTTTTACCCCTATTATCGCACCTCTATTCTAATTCTTTAACTTTTCGTTTTATCCTCTCATCAAACCATAATACACAAAAATGGTAGACTTGCCACCTGCTGTCAATAATGGAGACGTCGCTTGGGTTATCGTTGCAACAGCGTTCGTTTTTGCTATGGTATGCTACCACCTCTCCTCCCACCTGGGATACTTTTCTCGGCCTATCTTTACTAATTTTTGACCTTGCTGTTCTTCTCTCGCCAGCATATTGGACTTGGATTTTTCTATGCGGGTTTAGCAAGGGCCAAACATGCATTATCTCTCATGTTTCTCATGCTCCTATCGGTTGCTGTCGTATCTCTTCAGGTAAAATATTATTATTGATGCTTCGATCGACCAGTGCTTTGTGTCTGAAAGTATCCACCCTATTTTTAGTGGTACCTTCTCGGCTACTCATTGACTTTCTCAGAGACTGGCTCTCGCTTTATTGGAGATCTAACTAATGCAGTGGGCCGGGGTATTGGCATGAAGCCGAATTCACTCGCACCGTCCATACCCTCGTCGATGTTCTTCGTCTTCCAGCTCATGTTTGCATCTATCACTCCTGCGCTAGCGTTCGGTAGTAGTGCGGAAAGAATGCGTATTGCTCCTGCTATTGTATTCTTATTTGTCTGGGAGACACTTGTCTATGGTAAGCCTAAATAGGTTAACAATAAGAAAACTTATATGGTTTAAATAAGAGCCACCCCATAGATGTCATTACTTCGTGGGTATGGGGACCCAACGGGTGGCTGAAAGCACTAGGAGTGATGGACTTTGCGGGAGGAACACCTGTCCATATTGCATCGGGTCTTGCCGCCGTCGCCTATGCGATTGGTATATATCTCAACACTTATTCTTTCAAGAATTCCATCTAACTTTTTTCTGTTTCTGTTTTCAGTGGTTGGCAAACGTCGTGACTATGTAGACTTCAACGTCCCACATTCCCCGTCTTTCGTCTTCCTCGGAACCGGTTTTCTTTGGTTTGGTTGGTTCGGGTTTAACGGTGGCAGTAGCCTTACGGCGGACGCAAGAGGTGTTCAGGCTCTTATTTCAACCCACCTTTCCGGCTGCGTTGGAGGACTTGCCTGGATATTGATGGACTATCGTCTTAAACGCAAATGGTCTATGATTGGATTTTGCACGGGCGCCGTAGCTGGCCTTGCCACCATTACTCCTGCTTCCGGCTATGTCACATCCGCATCCTCCCTTGCTTTTGGATTTTTGGGCGGGATCATCTGCAATCTAGCCGTCACTTATAAGCACAAATACAACTTCGATGATGCATTGGATGTGTTTGCAGTTCATTACGTAGGAGGAATCGTTGGACTGATTTTGACAGGAGTATTCGCTCAACGCGACATAGTTAGTCTATCATATCCACCCGGTGCAGAGGTTCCTTTGGGTGGTTGGCTTGACGGAAACTGGATGGCTGTGCCTATCCAGCTTGCTGCCATAGCCAGTGTCTCGGCTTGGTCATTTGTCGTTACGTAAGTCGAACAGATTCAAAGTGTTATTTTCGTGGTTTACTTGAATTGATGAGATGTGCTTCTTCTTTATACAGATACATTATTCTTTTTGTCATGAACAAGATCCCTGGACTACATCTTCGTCTCTGTGATCAGGAAGAAGCCATGGGAACAGACGAAGTAGAAATCGGAGAGAAATGCTACAACTTCTCCCCTGCTGATCTTACCTTACTGCAAGAGAAACTTTTGGAGACTGGAGTCCTCAAACAGTTGTTATCAGCAGGGCCGCACTCCATGCAGAGTGTCAGCAGCCAGGAAGACGCAGATACAATGGCTAGCGAGAAGGAAAAACATCATGCTACCCATATTGAGGAGGTGAAAAAAGAAAACGGAGATGTTTAAATTATTCCCGACATTTACTTGTAATTACTTTTATTTATTAATATTTTTTATTTCAACTGCATGGATTTTTTTTCTTCTTTCCCCACTCTTTTATTTGCCTTTTTCGTGCGGCTCAGTCTTGCGTAGTGTCCATCAGCATAGGAAAGAACACGAAAATGGAAATAAAGCATTATCATTAGACACTAGACAGTATCTCTAAAAATAATTGGACCTTAGGGAATGATCATTGTAAGGCGGGACCGCTATTTGGTTTTTATTTATAATTCAATCCAAATATACAAGGAGGGTTATAAACAGTGGAGATATGAAAAATACCAGAGAATACAGAAGTAGCCTCTCTCTTCACAACATAAACAACCAGTAAAACTAAAGACATTCAACCAAGACGAGAAGGCACGGACACGCGTGCATAATCCAGTAGCAAATTTGTTCGGGAATGTTCAAAGATACATTGTAGTTCCACCTCGAACTCAGGGATCGCATTGCTCCTGCTTCCATTGTCCTCTCCATCCTCCACTACGGAATCTTCACTCTTTATCCACTCCATCACACGCTCCTGCATCGTTTCCAATCGCGCTCGAAGTCCACCATAGCGCAACTCCAATACCTCCCACCCAAAGGGTTTATATGTTTCCATCCATATTTTTCTATGATACTTCCATAGTCGTTCAACTATTTCCCTTAATTTTGACAACCGGCCCTCTACTAGCTCATACGCAAGCGCTTTATCCTTCGCCAAGTATGCCTGTGCCAACCGATCACGCAGGCAGCACTTGAGTGCAAGAGCGGAGGCAATTAAGGCAGGGAACTCTAAGCGGGAGTTTAGAGGATTTATGGAGGATTTAGATTCTATCGATTTATAAAGATAGGTCGAAAGGGAATTGTAGTGTGACTCGAGGTCCAAGTGAGCATATTGAGGAGACATAAAGCTGAGGAAAGGATCTAACAAAATTGCATTTGAATTGAGTAAAAAAAGTGGGAGGGAGGCAAATAGTCTATTTTGTAATCATCACCTTCCCATAAGAGCCATTTTGACATGTTCTGGGCAAAATGAGCTCTGTTATCAAGTGGTAGGTTTTGTGGGTTAACATCATCCAGCTACGGTGCGTGATATCAATAAAGGATGAGCATACATCTAGATCTAAAGTTGGAAAACGTTTATCTAATCTACCTTGCTCGCATGCACGTAGTCATTGAAATCTCCTCCGAAAATACCCTCGAATCCAAAACGCACTGCCGTCATATCCACCTCGTCTTCTAAAGTGTACCCATGCTCAGCAAAGTACACCAAACTTGGGAAAGAGGAAAATATATCGAATTCATTCCCTTCATCTCCCCAAATGGTAATCATGAAGTTGTCTATTCCCTCCTTCTTATCTTTCGCAGGAAGTGCGGCGGCTCGAATAGTTTCAAATGAGAATGGAAGGGCAGTCCAAAAACGGCTCCATGTCCAACTGCCGGCTATTTGGAAAATTATTAATTAATGTCACGAGCATGGATAACCTGAGGAACTATTGTGGCCCGATGACTCACTTGCAACCCATGGATTCGAGCAGCCAAGTTCTTTATGTTGCTGAATCTTTTGCGCGTAAATCTCAGGAATGGTATGATAATAATCCCAATATACAAGCTCGATTTCCTTTGGTATTTCGCACATTTCAATGTCTGCCGGATTGATTGTATTTTCATAATAGCCTTGAAGACTGTTATTTTTGGCAGCTTGAAGAAAAGAACGGACAGTGCGATTAGATTACGACAATACAATATTAGTAAGGTCTGCCATTTTTTCTTACCTAAACAGAAGAGCACTATAATACGATTATCCCAAACAAAATATTAGTCGCAATAGAAATAGTGGCGTTCCAAATGTTTTTATCCTTACTGTCGGACCAAATCATCGCCCGCAATCCCATTCTTTGGCAAATATCATTAACGCGTTGAAGATGTTCACAGAATATCTGGATCGGATCCCGTGGACCAAATATGTTTTTGAAACGACCCTCCCCTATACCATGAGCCTAATAACAAAGTAAATGCACGAGTACATGTCAAAGATATTCAGGTCCTGTAAATTAACCTCATCCATGCCAATATGAATTCGCTTGGAGCGAAATGGTGCCGATGCCTGTCGGATAATTTTTTCAAGGAAATCATATGTTTCTTCCGACTTGGCCAGCAATACCTCGTGCGTGTCTTTGAGGTAAGTGTAACTTGGCCACTGTAAAATTTGCCCCAAGTGACCAAGAGTCTGAATACAAGGAACGACTTCGATGCCTCTAAAAAGAACCACAGAAATGAATGATAAAATCTTTATCCGGTGTTATTAGTGTTAGATAGATTTACAAATCATATGCATAATCGTCTATTGCCGCCAGTTCTTTTTGCGTATATCGTCCTAGAAGATGCCAAAATAGCATATTTCAAAACCCGGTGTCAAGTACAATTAGTAGCAATAGATTGCCCACCTCTCAAATACCCAAAGAAAGGCTCCCCTTCAACCTCGAAGGTATCCTCCGTATACAACTGAAGCATATTGATACCAATCAATGCCATCCTGCGAAGTAGAAAAAAGGCAACATCTAACTTTAGCACGCCGTTGCGGCTACAATCGATCATAAGACTAGTCAATCAAAAAGTTGATTAGTGGGTCAAACTTGACCAAATCATCAGAAGAATATATCAATGAACCCTAGCGTTTCGAATTGAGCCTCTTCCACGAAATTAAGTATCTCCTCAACGTTTCCGGAATCGTCGATATTGTCGGTGTCGTCAATTCTTCGCACGATACTAAGAAGTTTTCCCACGCCGCGAAACGCTAGAAAAGATAGCCATACTTGTTAAAGATAAAAGAATGAGGTTTTCAAAATGATCACATAATACCCTCAATTTTTCGTTTATACCGAATAATGACCTCAAATTTCTCGTGTTCTAACAAAGATTTATAATTCGAGTGGGAGGCATTGACTATTAGCTGACGAGGACGAAGGCTTTCATCGTATACAAATCTGTTATGTGAAATTGAAAAATAGATGCAAGGCACATTATAATCAGTAATTTCGCGGTAATTCGCCTGGGGGTATGTAGAATCTATATGTACTTTAGATTCCATTTGTACTCTCCGTCAAAATCAAGCATATCCTCCTCTGAAACCAAATTTCTATGCGGAGTGTCCTGAATAAGCTCGGCTACACCATCTTGTAGTTCAACTGGTGTATTCTCCTTGCTAACTACCAAACTCACGCTCAACATGGTGGGTAGAGGCTGATGATAGTAAAAAAAAATAAATGCTATAGATTTGCCGCCTTTTTAGGGCTAGGTTTAAGCAGTCACAAAGATTTTATGAGAAAACGGCTAAATTAGAGAGGGTTTAAACTAAATAGAACCTAACTTGTCAGCTAAATGAAACGCTACCCGATAAATATAGTTAGAAGACATTTACTTGATACTCCATTCCACGTAGTCGCCCGTATATTGAATACGCAATAATGCCTACAGACTAGAGCATAATTCGTCACAGCCGGCGTTTTATTTCCTTGAACAGATCGGTTTTTGATTATTGATTATCATGATAGGTCAATATGCATTTTCTGGTGTGCTATAGAGTTCGAACCGTTGTTCCATCCCCCCCCCCCCCCTTATTTCAGCACTTTCTCAAAGTGAGTGCTTGAATGTATCGAAATGGGCTATTACGAGGCATTTTGCATGGTGGACACCGGATAGAGTTGCAATTAACGGTATATTCAAGTTTAATTTAGATTGTATACTTTTCACTTTCATGGCAATACACCATGCAGTCTCAATAGATTCCGCATCGATCCCTACCCATTCTTACACTTCACGAAATCTCCACTCAGGCGGAGAATAGCCTATTACTCATATCACTCCCCCTTAAAGTATCCTTAATTCTTTAATTTAGCCCAAAAAAGTGCGGATAATTTTAATGGCCTAAGATGAAAAAATCGCTTGCGTAGGGAGAATCGAAATCGGAAGCCTGGCTTCTTCATAATAGGCAAAAGTGACAGCTCTTGTCTCTTAGTTGGGATGGTCAGGCTGCTGTGCCAAGGCCAGTTTTCACACCCTGTTAACTTGTCTTTTCAGCATACATATCCAATTTGCCGCCAAGGCCTGATTTCTTTCTCCAATCATTTTTCATGATCGGGCCAGAGCAAGGACCAGATTCTTTTACGTAAAATCCGATTAAGAAGCAAGAATGTTAGAATCTATACATTGGAACCTGAGAATAGTCGCGGCGTAGGGGCGGGAAAAGCAAGAGGTAAGTATCTCACAATACATTTATGTGCAATAAACCTCTCTTCGTCTCATGGACAATGGTTAGTTTCCACTTATCAAGAAGAAGCTCTTCCCTTTGTCTTGTTCCAATACTTTCTCTGGTACTAGACCAAAGGGGAGTTTGTAAACGAAACCAGTTCCGAATCGGCTAAAATCGAGTGGCTTAGCCGATTTTATATTGGATTTCTTTAGTCCTCTTACTCCACTGCTTCCTTTGCGACACTTTTTTTCCAGACATTTTTTTCCCCTTAATTTTCTTTTATAAAAATATACAGTACTTAATAGTATATTATTAGTATGACTCAACAGAATGACAATGGAACTAGCCTAGAGCAGCAATTTGGTAGAATATTATTCATTCAGCATCAGAAAGATGATGTGCTCTGAGAGCAATCAACTGATTTTTTGTTCTATTTTTTGTAGCTGGCATGGCTGTTCATGATCAACCCAGCCAAAGGCGGTATATTCCTCCTCATTTAAGAGGAAAAACTTCCAACTCCTCTCCTCATCCTATGCAACGCTCACAGTCTCAGGGTGGTCCTGCAGGTTATCGTAATGGATTTAATAGTAGCGGCGGCAATAGTGGAGGGTATGTACATGGATTTTTTGTTGAGAAAAATTACTAGTCTTTAATGTATACTATTAGATGGGATTCATCACGATCAGAATCAAGTAGAAGTAGTTACGACTCTTTTTCACATAGTGGAGGCAATTACCGCAATTCATGGAATGATCGATCAGGAGGATATCGCCAAGATCGTTTTTCACGTTCTAGTGGATTCCGGGATCGCGATGGTGGTTTCAGCCCACGGCCGCATGATTCCGGTGTATTTCGTGATGGCATCCACTCGCTTGCACCTCCCAATCCCCGTTTAGAACGTGAATTGTTCGGGCTTCCAGATGATCCCAATCGTGTGAACACGGGCATCAACTTTGACAAATATGACGATATTCCATCGGAAGCATCTGGCCGTGATGTACCTTCCCCTGTTACATCCTTCACTAATCCTCCTCTCGACAAACATCTCCTCACCAACATTGAGCTTGCGAGGTATAAAAACCCGACCCCAGTTCAGAAACACTCTATTCCTATAGTGGCGAGCGGACGCGATCTTATGGCGTGCGCGCAAACTGGCTCCGGAAAGACCGCTGGGTTTTTATTCCCTATCCTATCAGAAATGTTCCAGACAGGTCCCCCTTCACCCCCACCTGCATCACAGGGAGCTTTGTATGGACGTACACGCAAAGCCTATCCATCGTGTTTGATTTTAGCTCCTACCCGTGAGCTCGCCTCGCAGATTTTGGATGAGGCACGCAAGTTTTCGTATCGTTCATGGGTGCGTCCATGCGTGGTCTATGGAGGGGCTGATATTGGGACACAGCTGCGGCAGATTGAGCGTGGATGTGATATGCTTATCGCCACACCTGGTCGATTGATTGACTTACTAGAACGTGGCAGAGTAGGACTGTGTAGTGTTCGCTACCTGGTACTTGATGAAGCGGATCGCATGCTTGATATGGGCTTTGAGCCCCAAATTCGCCGCATAGTAGAGCAAGAAGATATGCCAGGGGTGGAGGGCCGTCAAACACTTATGTTCAGTGCTACCTTCCCACGCCCTATCCAGATTCTCGCGCGGGACTTCCTTAAGGACTATATTTTCTTGACAATTGGACGAGTTGGTTCAACAAGCGAAAACATCGTCCAAAAACTGGAGTATGTCGAAGATGAGGACAAGCGTTCAGTTCTACTGGACATCCTACACTCACAGCCAGCCTCCGGGCTAACACTCATATTTGTGGAGACGAAACGCATGGCGGACGTGTTAAGTGATTTCTTGCTCAATCATAATTTCCCTGCTACTTCAATCCATGGCGACCGCACTCAGCGCGAACGCGAGCGCGCTCTCGAATCCTTCCGCAATGGGCGTACACCGATCATGGTGGCAACCGCGGTTGCAGCTCGCGGTCTTGATATTCCTAACGTCACCCATGTAATCAACTACGATTTGCCCACCGATATTGACGACTATGTCCATCGCATAGGTCGTACTGGTCGTGCTGGGAACGTCGGGGTGGCAACCTCATTTTTCAACCGCGGTAATCGAAATGTGGCCAAGGAGCTAATCCAATTACTCAGAGAGGCGAACCAAGAGATACCGCAGTGGCTGGAGACAGTATCTCGAGAGGGCTCATATTCATCTCGTGGTGGCGGAAATGCGGGCCGTGGTCGCGGAAGAAGCGCTACGCGTGATTATCGCAAGAATTACAGCAATAGTGGACGTAATCCTCAGCAAAATAGCTGGGTCCCTGGCGGTGACATGGGATTCCCCCCCTATCAAAGCAATGGGTATGGTGGATCCTATGGAAATGGATATGGGGGGAAAGCCAGCTGGTTTTAAAGTAGGAACGAAATGATTTTTTTCATTGCTCTTTATGTAGAAAGGAGAATGAAAAAAGATGAAAAAGACTGATTATTATCTTGTTTAGATAGAGATTAGGATTATATATAATTATATACTTATTTTGTGATGACGGTGATTATGATGATGGATCAAGGGCCGGTACCTTTATTCCCTCTTCAACATGGCTTGTGAATATACTCTTTTTTCCGTTTGCTTCTGTTATTATCATTTTCAATGTTTAGAGTGTATTCTTATTGCTTTTTCCCATTATCCATACCTTTTTTCCTTTTGTAGTTGGAGGGAATATATCTGGTCCTTATGTTCTTTTATGTCTTTTTCTCTTTTTCACTTCTTTCAGTTTTGCATCAATTACATTCTTATTAACACTATTATTTTATATTAATGCCTATTTTTTTTTATTTTTTTATTATGTATAGAGAAGTTTGGTTGAATGAGTGAATGAATAAATATAGCAATCCTCCGAACCATCATTTCTTTGCAAAAAATTGTCTAATATCTTTAGATTTTTTGAATTTTGACTTGCTTTTGACCATGGTATCCATTGCCTTTAAACATTTTTTCATCCCAGTTGGGATGGCTGCTTCATTGAGCTCCTCACGTGTCAACCAACGTGTCTCACGACGCTCCTGCTTGTCCACATTCTTGCCCTCCTCCACTACTATCTCAACATCTCCTGTGGGATCCTCGATGATTACCCATTCAACATGGTAAACTTTCCGGATGTGTGAGAAGAGGTGCAGCACGCTGCCAATCTCTTGCCGTGCGCAATTATTCATTATATTATAGCCAAAGAGAGATGAGAGCATATCCCCAATCAATTGTGCGCGAGCCTCAGGTCCATTTTCCGACTTCTTTTTACAATCTAAGGAATCAGTGCGCCTTCGCCTCTTAGCGGGTGGAGGAGGGGAGTCTGTAGCGGTACCTAGTGAAAGTTCGACCGAAGGAAATTCCCAAAGTCCAGCCCATAACCCTTGGGCGGGGCGTTTTATCAGGAGAAAGCTTGAGCTGTTTTCTCTTCGACGCTCCAAAATACAGACGGCGCATTCTAATTTCCGAGAGTGTAAATTGATCACCACTCCACATCTTAGAGTATCCTCTGTACAAGTGTATTACCTTCATCTCTTGGTGGTTTCTTCACGTTTTTACGCGGATATCTCGTTACCTCCCAACCCTCACATCCCGAAGCCTCGCAAAAATTACAAATATTTTCTTCAGTTTCCTCGTTTTCGATTTGGCCACCAGCGTTTTTTTCGCGTAAGGCGATACACTGATACTTTATGGGGCATGCATTGCATTGGGGATTAAGTGGTGTGCAAACAAGTGCACCTAATTCCATGAGAGCTTGGTTGAAATCCCCTGGACGATCAGCCGGAACTAAGTCTTCTGCCAATTTCCTACATACCAAAAGGGCATTAAGTTCGAGATCATTCATAAGGACAAAAGGTTGACATCAACCATATCAAATCTATCACTCCTTTGCTCTTGGTATCTCCACCCACTGCTCTCACTCTTGCCAGCACTCGCATCACATTCCCATCAACTAGTGCAGCTTTCTTGTTGTATGCAATTGATGCTATTGCGCCAGCTGTATATCTCCCAATTCCTGGGATATCTTTTTCGAGCGTAGCAGCGTCAGGTGGAAGAACTCCAGAGAAGAATGCCGTTACTTTCTGAGCGCCTTCAAGAAGTCGTTTAGCACGAGAGTAATAACCAAGGCCGGCCCAGATCTGATTTACTTCCTGAAGAAAAACAGCTTTAGCAACGAGATAATCTATATAAAGGTACACTTGGTATATGTACTTCGAGAGAGGCTTTAGCAAGATCGTGTATTGTTGGCCATTTCTCCATCCAAGTGTTATAATACCTAATAACGGTGGCCACTTGTGTCTAAAAATAAAAAGTTGAATTTCTGTAAGGAGGAGCTAAATTTTGAAAGTGATTACCTGCTGGAGCATGATTTCGCTCACCCAAACTTAACAATTGTGTTAAACATTAGTTGATATCAGGGCAGAAAATTTTTGCAAAATCCTCACCTTCATATGCACGCTGGGCAAACTGTTCTTTGGTCATCTCAGGCTAATCAATATATAGTATACTAGTTAGAATTTCCTTGAAATGTTCGAGATTAGAGCCACAATTACATCGAACGGTTTTCTCCAGGGCATTTCGCGCTTTTCTTGATCGAACCAACATAATAAGTTTTTGCGCACGGCATCTCGTTCTTCAGCAGAGAAATAATGATATGAGACGGGATGGGAAATCGTGAGATCTTCTATATCCGAAAGCAATGATTCGGAATTAACTGGTGGCATCACGTTGGAGGATGCGTGTCTAGAATTATATTTTAACGCGTCCCAGAGCTTTATTGGGAATTTAATATAAATCGCTGCTATATAATTTTAGACCAGTTAATAAAAGAATACGGGATATTTAGATTTGGCTTAAGCAGGATAGAACGACCAAACATATATGTAGAGTGTGTAGGAAAAATATCTCAACGGATCCATTTGTCGTATACATGCAACTATTGGAAAGATTTATTCTAATTGAATACTAAATCTCAAATATGAATTCGGATAAAATTCGCGGCATAAATTGATTGTTCTAGGAGTTGCTCTAGACTTCGCTCTCCAAGGTTAAAGGGGCTTCAATTTCCTAAAGCTGGGTAGCTTTAATAACTTTTATCAGAAAATACAATACGTAAAATTGGTAATATTTCAGTAATAAATAATCATAGAGAAATATATTCTAGCGAGTCTTTCTCATGGAGTTTCTCGTGATGGAATGGATAAATGTCCAACTGCATTCCATGTCTCTATCTCACCCGTTTGTGAATTTTTAACCAATATCCGAGATACCGAGCAATTCTTCGGACTTCGTAATAGTTTCACATTTAACCCTACTGGGATCCTGAAGCCCTCCACGTTTACCAGGTGTCTTACTAACTCCACGATAGGCCCGCCATGACTTATTAATAGGATGTGTTGGTCACCATGATGATGCTGGTCTATGAGGAATTGGAAGAAGTTGTAGATGCGACCGCGTAGGTTGGCGACAGACTCTCCACCGGATTGTGTGATAAGTTCGTCAAACGCCTCGTCGGTTGGTAGATTAGGATTAAATTTAGCACGGGCTTCGGAGAAAGGTCGACCTGTATAGCGTGGCCCCACATCCTAGAAGGATAAATAAACATTATATGGATTGAATATATTCTCACTCTATAGTATTGTTTAACCTGTTCACGTAGCCGTTCATCGTAATGCAGGAAAGTATTGGTGTGGTATATCCTGATTGCATTCAGGGTCTACAACCACAAAGGGAGATGAAATTTGACAAATAAAACGATGTTCTTTTTAATAATCTTAGTATATTACCTCTTTTGCACGATTAAGATCACTACAATAAATAGCATCGAATTCTTCCTTTTTTAAATACTCCGCAATTTGAAGTGCCTGCTCTTTTCCTTGATCGTTTAAAGAAGTATCTAGATTCGATGTTAAAAGAGTCTTTCTATGTTGATATTGAATGGGGCCTACTTACTCCAATGACCCTGGAGAATTTTCAGATTGGACGCATTTGCAGATGTTTCACCATGTCTAACGAGCGTTATCCTCAACACCATCTCAGTTTCGTTATGAAAAAAAAACTAACTGTAATTTGACAGGCTTATTTTGTGACTTCTTACTATATTTAAAATCCGTAGAAATTGCACTTTATCTTTTTATTGAGGAGCGAGTTTTTAAAATCACATGAAAGAAAATCTGGTGAGTAGATCAATTTTTTTTTTGAAATGTATCCTCAAATTATTGAGGATATAAATGGCATCAGAAAGAATTCGTTTGGCAATTTGAAACCACATTTTTGCACTTGATCAATCTAATAATCAAAGTTAATAGGAAAATGAGAGATCGCTGTTAGCAACCCCTCCACCTAAGAAAAGAAGACTTGGAACAAGGCCGTTTGCTCAATCGCCTTTCAAGTCGCCCATTTCTACTAAAGAGGCTATTGATACGCATACATCGCCAACTTGCACCCCTAAACAGCATAAGTTTGCTTCCCCTGCGTCGCGCAGAAAATTCACCTCACCTTTTACGCCTAAAATCAAGGAATATTCGGAAGTTGACGTATTGAGGGCGCGAAAACAAGAGCTTGAAAAGAATATAGAGCAGACCAAAGATTGTATTCGTAAAGCACAGTTGGCTAAACTTTACTTGGAAAAGGTGATTATGATAAGTTTACTGAAGAATTGACATTATTCCAAAATATTCTACCACGAAAAAACGATTAATAGAATGAGAGTGAAACACTGGATGGACTGATAGATAAATGGCGAAACGCGAGTAGGGAAGCTGCGGAACTACTGTTCACACATTATAGGGAGCGTATGATTGCAACTCCATTCGAATCGCATGAGGATAGTGACGAAGGAGGCAAAATTTCCCACGGCGGAGCCCCTACGCTCCCAAGAATGCTCTGGAGCCTGGGAATAGATCCCAAAATCCTTGGATACAATGAGGAAGAATAATAAGATGATATTTTGGCTTGGGTTGGGATCGTTGAAATTGCAGATGGTGTACGTGTATATTTCTTATATTCCCCTCGATTTGTAAGATAGCTTGTTTCTCTTTACAATTGCTAAATTCCCCCTGTGTTTTTTACACGTGGAGTGGGTAGAAATAAATCCTACGAACCTCGAAATTATTGATTCTCGGAGCTCGCGTCAAATTCAAATACCCCTGTGCCACGAGTGTAAAAAAGAAATCTATAATACTAAAATAAAAGCCGTCCGCTTTCTTTTGTTTATAAATACATATATATTCCCATCCGTTTATACTCCATTCATTTCTGCCAGCCTAGGGACATCTCCAAGGTAATTATTTATAATTTCGGCCGTGTTTTCAACATTGCCTCGAGATGTTCACGTAAGATGGTCTAGTTTGTACGAGCCAGACCTATTTTTGCTCGTTTCAAAAACAAAGATTATCCTCGAGACTGTGTTGAAATTTCCAGATGAGGACCACTTACAACATTATATTTACATCTATAGATGGCGGATAGTAACGAAGTGAAACAGTATTCTGGCGTGTGGAAATCATCATTCCCCGCAGAAGGCGCGGGCAACCAGACTTTTGATAACCGCCTATTTTTCGGAACACTCTTTGGTGTCCCTCTCGCTGTTATAATCCTCCTCCGATGGTCGCTTTGGACATATCCGTTCTTGCTCATCATTCTCGCTCTGCCAACACTTGCTACCTATTTCTATTTCGTTTCTCGTCTCGCTCAACCCTATAACAACCGGGTCAAGCTCCCTGGACAACCGCTCGAGAATTATATGACCATCAAAGACCAAGAGCTTGCTGCACAATATCGCGGACGGAACAAAATTCCCATGGAACTCTTTTTTGAGGCCTACTTCGACGGAAAGATCGACCTCAAGGGAGATTGCCTCGAAATTTTTGAGAAACGCCATGACTGGGCCGCTTTCAACTTTTCACTTGGGCAATTCCAATTCTTTTTGACCCAGTGGATTCCCGAATTGCTGTGGCACTCGAAAAAACAGGACGAGGATCAGGTGCGAGACCACTACGATCGCGGTGATGACTTCTACAGTGCTTTCCTCGGTCCCCGTATGATCTACACCTCCGGAATCGTCTCGGATCCCGACAAATGTGAAACACTTGAGGAACTACAGGACAACAAGCTGAAGCTCGTCTGCGATAAGATGCAATTGAAGAAGGGTGAGCGTCATTTGGATATCGGCTGTGGGTGGGGCACACTTGTTGCTTATGCTGCGAAAAACTACGGCACTGACTCGACTGGAATCACACTCGGCAAAAACCAGTGCGCTTGGGGAAATCGCCAGATTCAAGAGAAAGGTGTTCCGGAAAGCCAAGCTCGTGTTCTATGCATGGATTATCGTGATATTCCTGCTTCGCCTCGTTACAACAAAATTACCTGCTTGGAGATGGCTGAGCACGTCGGTGTTCTTCGCTTCCAGACGTTCCTTCTCCAGGTAAACCAATAGATTCCAAACTGAATTTCTTTGGAAGCATATCTAAGCCCAATTCTCATCAGGTCCGCGAGATGCTTGAAGATGATGGTCTATTCTTCCTTCAGATTGCTGGCTTGCGTAACACATGGCAGTACGAGGACTTTATTTGGGGCTTGTTCATGGCTAAATATGTTTTCCCTGGAGCCGACGCAAGCTGCCCGCTCTACTGGGTCATCAATCAGCTAGAGAAAGCCGGGTTCGAGGTCCAGAGCTCTGAGACCATTGGAACCCATTACTCTGCAACCATTTACCGATGGTATCAGAACTGGATGAAGAACAGAGACAAAATCGAAAACAAGTATGGAAAGAGATGGTTCCGGTGAGTATCCCCTAGTGTCGTTTTACCAGCATCCAAGCTTGATTCTATATACTCCTCCCTTGTTCTTTTAGCATCTGGGAAATCTTCCTTGCTTGGTCAACCATTATCTCTCAGCAAGGCTCTGCCACCTGTTATCAAATCATTGCTCACAAGAACCGCAACGGTTTTGACCGCGTTTCTTTCATGCGTCATCATGCAAAACAACTTGCATAAAGAACAAATGCTTTCGAACGACAAGGGGATAGAAAGTGAACAGAAAATGCTCTGTGGATAAAAAAACTGACTTGTTTATTAAAGTAAAAGTCATAAAAAAATTGAGTATATGTTTGAGGTATAAAATGAGTGTGTTTTTTTCTTTTGGTATTCATATCCCTTTTAATAAAATTTGAAGTTTGACGTTTAAACACGTCCTCCGTTCAATTTAATTTCAAATTTTTTCATCGAGAAAATAGATTCCACGCGTTACAGTCAAAACACGCGTTCAGATTTTTCATTATTTTTCAAAACGTTTTTCATTTTTCTTAAGTTACCAAAATCTTTTCATACAACGTAATGGATAACATATTAAAAGATCGGCCCGATCTCGATCTCGGTACATTTATACAGTTTTCTACTTTGATCATAAGGCCCATTCTCACTTCGCGAATTTCCTTACAGATAATCAGACACAACAAGGATTTTGTGCTTTCTTTAGAGGTTTACCACAGGTAGAGTGCTATAATATCGATAAGCACTGCATGATCAAAGACTGACGCGAGATTTATACTATTTTTACGGTATTATCCACCCCAGAAACCGGAAAACACCATACGATTATTCGAGCGAAATTCGGGGGTAACTCGATTACTTTAGACTTTGTTACAAAAATACTTATACTGTGAGTAAATTTAAGGATTTCTATAGTTTTCACGGAGAAGATGCAAAATATATAGCGCAAAATGTCTACAAAACCAACTCTGCAATTAAGTATCTTGGTGGTAATTATACTTATACAACACCTTATCGACTCATATTTCTAAAGCATGCTTTTGCTTAACTAAGGTGATATGAAAACGGGAATCCCAAGCTGTACCCTTTCACGCTCCAATACCGAATCATTTTTACGAGATGCACTACTGAAGAAGCAGCTTCGAGTGGAAATATTCGCTGCTGAACCACGGAAAAATAACGCCTGGAAGGTCATCAAGCGGGTGCGTATTAATCACAGGATGTTTTTTTTAAACGAATTTTGTCGAAAAGCTGAATTTTGTTTTCAGGCTTCTCCCGGTAATCTTCAGGACATGGAAGATCTCCTCTTTACCAATTCGGATATGCAAACTTCCCCGATTGTATTAGCAGTCAAACTTGGAACTAGTGGAGATCAAAAGGTAAATGCTCCTTGCTTTGTAAAACTAATGAATTTCACTTATTTGCATTACACTGTCTAAATAGGTGGTGGGAGTGGCGTTTGCTGATGCTTCTATCCGCGAGTTTGGTGTAGCGGAATTCATCGATAATGAGCTTTACTCGAACTTTGAATCACTTGTAATACAGCTTGGTGTAAAAGAGTGTATCATACCTCTGGATGAATCGCACAAAGACTATGAACTCACAAAACTAAAAGGTGTGCTTGAGCGGTGCGGGATTGTGATCACTGAGAGAAAAAAGGGTATAAACGATTTCCTAGTATATTTATTTTATAAACAAAATATTTAGAAGGCCTTGTTATTATTTTAGGGGATTTTAATGTGAAGGACATTGAGCAGGACCTCAACCGACTCTTGGAGGGTGATACGCCTGCTAATACCTTGCGTAAGTAGTTGGGCTGAAATTTGTTTATTCAACTAATCATTAATTTCTTTATATCATCGGGTAGCGGAATATGAGCTCAAGAATGCAATGGCAGCCACTGCCTGCCTTATTAAATATCTCTCCGTAAGTGACTGATGTTTATAGTTAAAAGGCTTTTTCCTGCCAACTTTTATACCCATAGCTTATGAGTGATGAAACGAATTTCGGACATTTCACACTTATACATCATGACCTTTCTCAATATATGAAACTGGATGCATCTGCATTACGTGCGCTGAACTTAATGCCGAGCCCACAAGATGGGGCTCACAGGACGATGAGTCTATTTGGACTATTAAACAAATGTAAAACTGCCCAAGGCACACGTCTCCTTGGGCAATGGTTGAAGCAACCATTGGTTAGAGTTGAGGATATAGGTAAGCATTGCATCAATATCGAGGAGCTTTTTTTGGTTCTAAGCACTTCCACCTTAACAGAAAAAAGGCAAAATTTGGTGGAAGCATTTACCGAAGACACTGAAATGCGCCAGTCACTGCAGGTAGAATCTGGCTTGCTTGAAATTGTGCAGCTCTTTATTAAAAGATGTAAACCTAATTTTATAGGAAGATAACCTCAAGGCCATACCTGATCTTCATCGCCTTGCTAAGCGTTTTCAACGCGGCATAGCCTCTCTCCAAGATATCGTACGTATCTACCAGGTCGTTATCCGCCTACCTGGACTGCAGGCAACTCTGGAAGCATGTAGCACTGGAAACGACTCTCATCGCAAGCTGATTGATGAAGTTTACTGTTCGAACCTCCGCGATTACATGAAAAACTTAGAAAAACTGCAGGAGTTAGTGGAAACGACCATTGATCTGCAGGCAGTAGAAGATCATGAATTTCTGATAAAAGCAGATTTCGACGATTCGCTGAAAGGTAGAGCGAACGTACACCATTTAAAAAAAACGTCCCAAAATAGATTTATTTTTATGCTAACATGCAATCACTTTAATATAGAATTGAAATCCAAGATTGATGAAATAAGATCCATGATGACCGATGAACACGAGCGGGTACATGACTCGATCACCAAATCCTAGCATTGGCTGATTTTACTCATATTTTTTTAATGCCACAGGTTGGCCGAAGACTAGGGATGGACACCGAGAAGAAACTCAAACTTGAAAAGCAAAATGTTTACGGGTTCTGTTTCCGAGTGTCACGTCAGGTATGAATCTTACTAGAAACTTTTTTAGGACAACATAATTAATGGCTTCCATCATAGGATGCTGGAATCATTCGCAATACGAGTGGCTATTTGGAGTTGGCAACACAGAAAGCGGGTGTTTATTTTGCGACACCGCGCCTTCGTGAGCTCAGCAGCGATTTTAACGATTATTCTGCACAATACGAAAAGAAACAGGCTGATTTGGTGAAAGAGGTGATCAATATTGTTGGTGAGTATAACTAACCAGATTTCGTGAACCTCTGGTATTTCTAATTTCATATTTTTCAGCTTCATACTGTCCTATCTTGGAGACACTTGGCAATCTAATTGCACACTTGGACGTGATTGTGAGGTAGAGAACCCTGCCATCGGTTAAAATTTTTCACATAATGAATTGATTTCTATTTTAAATAGCTTTGCCCATGTTGCTGTCCATGCGCCTATTCCCTATGTGAGGCCAAAAATGCACCCGAAGGGCGAGGGGGATGTAATCTTGAAGTCAGCCCGTCACCCTTGTCTGGAAGTACAAGATGACGTCTCGTTTATTCCCAACGACGTCCAGATTGAACGTAATAAATCCGAGTTCCAGATTATCACTGGCCCCAATATGGGTGGTAAATCCACCTATATTCGTCAAATTGGGGTAATTGCTCTTATGGCCCAGACTGGATGCTTCGTCCCGTGCTCGGAGGCATCGCTTTGTGTATTCGACTGCATCCTAGCTCGAGTTGGCGCCGGAGACAGTCAATTGAAAGGAGTATCCACTTTTATGGCCGAAATGCTGGAAACGGCCACCATCCTGAAGTCTGCAACAGCAAACTCGTTAATTATCATTGATGAGCTCGGTCGCGGAACTAGTACCTATGATGGGTTTGGGCTCGCCTGGGCCATCTCGGAATACATTGCCACCCAAATTGGCGCAATATGCCTCTTCGCTACCCATTTCCATGAACTAACAACTCTTAACCAAAAAGTACCACACGTGCGCAACTTGCATGTGGCAGTCCATGTCCAAGAGGGACGGGAGATCACCCTTTTATATCGCGTGCAAGATGGCGTGTGCGATCAGAGCTTTGGTATTCATGTGGCAGAGCTTGCAAATTTCCCTGAGACAGTGGTAAAACTGGCAAAACGTAAAGCAAGTGAATTGGAAGATTTCACTGGAGAAGGTGTGCAGCCCACGAAATGCTCAGCGGAGGAGATCACGGCCGGCGAAGAAGTGATAAAGAAGTGTCTAAGCGACTTCACAAACACTCCCGGATTGGATTCGATGGGGCATGGGGAGCTATTAGAGGTGGTGCGAAGAGTTAAGCGAAAATATGAGCGAGATATTGGAGAGAGTGCTTATGTGCAGGAGATTTTGGGCGCACTCTAGAACAGCCATTTCATTCATCTTCCCCTCTAACCCTCTTCCTCATCCCCTTTTCATTTTTTTGTACTTCCACCTACTACCCAGTATCCATCCAGTAAAAAGGAGCTAAATTTTCTTCATACAGGACTCTCAAATATATTAAAAACATTTTTATAACATTTTTGATTTGTACCCGAACTAAGTGATTAAGATTGGATCCCAAAATATTTACAAGAAAGGAGAAAAGTAGCTTCGTGCATTCTTCACGTACATTTCGGTACTCTCAAAGATCAACTGTAGGTTTGGATTTGAATTTCTTTGCAGAGCGGTCACCTGCCCGGTAGCAAAACTGGTTCCCGTGCAGTGTGAAAATGGAATCCCGAACTTGAAAAGTGAATTGGTTATTTGCCTTTGGAATACCTGATGCATCAAAGATATTAGCAAAGTAAACAAGTGTAGAATGAACAAGTATTAAACAATTACTTTTTAGCTGGTTTTTCTTGGTGATGATTTGGAATATGTTTTCGGTTTCCTTGACCACGATACCGCTAACACCGAGATAGCTGGGACACTTCGATTTTGAAACTAAAACATAAAAACAAGAAAAACAAGGTTGAGATCTTAGCTCTTTTTAACCGGAATACAAGCAAACCTGTCAGACAAGCCCCGTGAAAATCCATCTTGACCACCTTTTGTGCAAACGCTTGTGCACCACCTGAGCCATAAAGCTCCTCTACGTATCCTTTCCACAATTCATGAAGGGGGACAAAGAGATCGTAATTCCTTGCCTCCTTGGGTATTTCATAAATCTTCGTCTTGCGTCGCTCTTTTGCGGACATTTGAGCTAGAAGGCGTTTATTCTTATTGCGCTGTTTTGTCTCTGAAGCTGATTTGAGTGGATTGTCCAGCATGACAGTTTTGTTGTGCACCTTGTCGTAATAGTGCTTGTCTTGTCCCATCTGGGAAGGAACTTGCGATTTGACAAAGGAGGGAGCGAATGTACGGGTAAGCGGATCAACGGGAGGAGGCCCCTAAGTTTAATTATTAGAGTGTTTGGTCATTAATTGCAGCATATTTACATTTTAAATCGGTCAATTACCGCATCAACGATTGCGGGATCACGCTTTATATAATCTGGGAGCGGGGTATAGAATGAGCTGCCCGAGGGAGTTTCTGCATCTATGAGGAAATCAAACTTAATTCAATTCATCTGTGCTTCCATTTCATATAGAGCGGATTTATGTACCTCGATTCGACATTTTGGAGAGAAATTGCTTCTATGCTCAATTGTCTCCGATATTCGAAGGATGAAGTAAACAATCTGATACGTCATTAATTTTAATCCACGGGCATATGAAATATCGCCCATATTTGATATGGTGCTTACGCCTTTTGATTTTTTGTTAAATAACTCGAGCGAAAATGCCCCCTCTTATACCAGTTGAAAATGAGCACTCTTCTCAAAATTAAAAGGCTTCTCACAAAAAGTGGCCAGCCAAATGATTTCAAGCTCAACTCAGTAAGAAGCATACAATCAAGTGACATCGACGATGTGGAAAAGACTAGATCAACATCTCCGCCAAATGAAGATGCCTCTCACAGAGTCGACATACCTCGAGCAGAGAGCAGGAAAGAAGACTCTGCTGTCTCTGAGAATCACAGAGAAAGGAATCATGGTGAAACGGAAGGTGAAAATCCTCCCGTGCGCGAGCGCCTCGACGATGCAAAGATTCGATTTTTACACCCCGCAGGAGTTAAGCGGAAGCATCGCACTGCGCTGGCGATTATAGGCAGAATTGGATTTGTGGCTAAAGGCTTGGTCTACGCCATCATTGGCGGGCTCACTTGTGCAACTGCAGTACGCTATAGCATGGCACCTGAAGAGCTGGAAGTATATGATGAATCGCCCCAGGTAAATTTCACATCTTCTACTCAATATTGTCCATTAAGGTGGCATAGCAAAAAAGGTGAGATAATAATCTCTTAAGACAGGGAGCTTTTATATTTGTAGGCGGTCTTCCTATTGGCGTTGCTCTCTTGTGTGTCATGTTTTTAGGTGTGCTCATGTACGCCATTTGGCGGTTTTGGGAGGCATTTACGGGACAAGGGGCAGACGCTAAATTCTCTCGCAAAAAGATCTTTTTCAGAACACGACTTGCTCCATTCGTGTCGGGATTGGTTTACACCGCATATCTAATCTTTCTCGGGAAGCTCATCATTAATGCCAAGCAATTTCAGGAGAAATCCAAGGAGGAAAAAACCCAGATTGCATCACAAGGCTGCTTTCCAACTTGTTGGCGAGAGAGTGCCATAGGCATTGTGGGATTATTACTTTTCGGCACAGCGTTTGGTATTGCAACTTTGACACAAATTATCAATGCGGTAACCAAACAATGGCATCGCGACCTAGATATGAGTCGCGTGCCCCGGTGGGTCGCTTTGATGGTATTTGCGGCCGGGCACATTGGATTTGCGGGGCGAGCGGGAGTTTTTCTTTTCACATGCATTCTAATGTTCAAAGCCATTTCCACTCCCGTTGACACGAGCCATTCTACGTTTGCGAATGCGCTCAACCAAAGCTTTCAGATCGGTATAGGAGGACAGATAGTGTTGTTCATAGTGGGATTTTTTGTGGTTATATATGGAGCATTTGCCGTATCGAACGCCTACTTCAAAATTTTCCCTACCCCTCCCCCTAGCCGACTCCCGGAGAGAGTACGTACCGAGACCGCCAATGAGTTTGGAGTGGACCCTGAAGACCCCCATGGCCCAAAGGTGGTAGAAAGCCCCAATGCCCAAAACTCCTCCCAAATGCAAGAGAGGACGCCTGGCTGAGCTAGCAAGAGGAATTAGTCAAGAAAATTAAAGAGAAAGAAGAAAATCAGGACTATCTTCGATTTTTATTTATAGGGGAGAGAGCATGGTTATTTCACACGACATTCCTCTTAAATTATTTTTTCAAGCCTTCATTGGCGAGTATACACATGCGTAGTTTCCAATGTATTATTTGTACCCTTTGTATGTTATGTAATGGCTTTGCTTTAGATCTAGAATACTCTATTATTACAGATTTCTTCTCAACAATAACCTAATTGACCGTCGGCTATACCTCAAGGAGGTTAATTAGAAATTTATAAAAAAGCAATTATACAAAATATACCGCCAAAAATAGTGTATATACAAAAAGTTTAAATAACTGTGAATCTTAATTAAAATATAAGTTTAAAAATAAATGACAAAGCTGCAAGTATAAAATTAGCAGCTAAAGGGTAATTTCCTCCATCTGACCACTTAGCTCCGTCAATGAATCCATCACTGAAGCGCTATTCTTTTTCAAATTCTCCCCTTCGCGAGTCTCCTCCATAAAACGCTTGTGCAAATTCGTGCTCATCTCCTCCAGGTGTTCCATTTCTAGTTGCAGCTTAACTCGGCGCTCAGTAATTTCGAGGATTTGTTGTTCCAGGCTATTGGTCTTATTGCCGCCTCCCTCTTCGCAAAGGTGGAAGTCATGGTCTATCAAACTTGTTTCTCCGGTATGAGTGGAATGAATCTCGCTGGTGCTGGAGGTAAACGATGACACAGTGCTTCCACAATCGTCCTCACTAGAGAAGGAAACTCTCCTCACCTCGCTGGGCTTTGATGCAGCCGTGGGATTAGGCTCCCCGTACCGAGTACGAACGAGGCGAGAAATTTCTTTGTTTGCGAGGTGCAGAGCCTCTTCAAGTTCTGAAATGCGCTGATTTTGGCGTGAACGCTCTGCGAGATATTCTTCATTGAGTATAGAGCGATCCTGTTGCACCTGCGTAATTAACCTTTCCTGCCATGTCTTGAACCGTTCATCCATACTCGAAATTTGCTCCGCCATCCCTCTCATTTCGCTCCGCAACTGTGCGTTTTCATCCTCCAGATCTAATAATTTTTCCTCACGCTCTGTGAGCTTTCCCGATATTAAGCCCAAAGTAACGTCCTTCTCTCTGTAAGCGCTATGTAGCTTTATAAGAAAATCCCGTGTGGCCTCAGGATCTTGTCTCTGCAGAACTGCATTATATTCGTCAGGAGAAATGAGGTCAGCATTGCTAGACGGTGCAGCTTTGCCTACCAGCCTCATATTGGAGAAAGAAAACATTATATAGTGGGTTCAAATACAAAAGTCGAAACAAAGGGATATCGCCCGCCTGGAGCAAACCAAAAAAAAAAATTACGAGCAATTGAAAAAAAAAAAGAAAAGATAACAAGTTTATGAGCCGAGCAGAAAGGAGAATTATTTAGTTGATCTTAGGATGATTTTCAGTTATAATCCCTTTGGTGGAGAGAAGGAAGCTCAAGAAGACCCACGGCAATAAAAGGGAGAAAGGGAAACAAAATCAGAGAAACATTATTACACTATATTTTGCCCCCTTTGTTTGAAGATCGAACATAAGCAGAAAAATTAAGGCAATCAGTTTTGAATTGCACTGACTTGGACCGTTAGAGCAAATGATCCCAACCCTCGAGCGATGGTGGCAAATTGTGTTGATGCGGCAGTTCACCACATTTTCACCCACCCATCTTCCTGAGCATGTTTCGAGTTAGCCCAAAATCAGCTGGCTAGTGCGTATAAGTAGTTGTTGGCGAATCTTGGGTTTTTCATTTTTTGAAACCTCGGAAGCACGGGCAGCCTAGTTTGAAAGACGGCTGATGGCCACCCTTACATTTCTCCTCTATAAGGCAACCACTGCAATCAAAACGTCGTTGTTGTTTCGGGTGGGTTCCTTCTACACAGGATCCCTCTATTCATGAGATTGGCTCTTTAAACGAACACGAAAAATTATCCCACGTAGATTCATATATATTAAAGCACAAACTCTACCTACCGCAGCTGATATTTTTGTCGTCCTTTATTCATGCTTCTCCTGGCTTCTAATCTTATTGAAATGAAAGGATTTTGAAAAAGTACAAGGAAAAGCGGTCGAGTATAAGAGTGAGAGATAACCCTGCCTATCCAGTAATCTGAGATGAGTGAGATGATATATAATCTTTCTTTTAAAAACGGAATAAAATCTTCTTCAATAACAAAACTTCTGACCTGACCTGTTTAATATACTCTCCTAAGATATCAATTCCCCATCAGTCTGTTTGTCATGATATCAGTGCTGTGGCTAGGTTTTGTGGAATTCATGCTGCGTAGAAGCTATTAATAGAGAGACTTCGGAAGGACACTCTTTATACGCTGTAGAACATGTGTGGTCTATATTTTTGTAATTGGCAGGATATTAATGACATTGATCGCAACAAGACCACCAGAGTATTCTTTCTCTCTCTATAACCACAATTCAATCTCTCATGAAAAAGTATATCTAATAAAATCGTTGTGGCCCTTGAGTGAAAATTTTTAAAACGGAGTTGGGGCCGGAATTGTTCCAGCGCCTCATTTTCAAACAGAATATGCCTCCTTTTCCTAGTCGTGGATATTGGCATAATACAAGTCGTGTAAAAATGTGTGATAATTAAGGATGATTGCATTGAGTGATGGGAAGGTTTTGGTGGAGGGTGTTATTCATAATGATACAAAATGCTCTCTTTTCTACTTCTTCTACTAGTGAGATTGAAATCTTGGATATATTTGTCAAAATATAGAATTATATATAGGAATATAAGTGTCAAGCATAGCAGGTAAGTGACACATCCTTCACGACAGCTTGGATGCCACCCGCTTTATCCCATCGGATTGGTCCGTTAGCCCACTCTGCTGTCCCTGGTGAATCGCTCCCATCCCATAGTCCAAATTGTAAAAATGCAGGCTGTTCAGGAAAACTGCACTCGTCTTTTCCCCGTTTTTCTACCCCACTCTTCTTCTTTTTACACGTTTCTTCGCGAGTCGTCACGCGAATGAGCTTTTCATCTATATACCAAGCTATATACTGTGGCGTTCTCACAATCTTATATCGATGGAATCCATCGTGGACGGGAATACCCTCAACGCGGTGCTTTCCGGAATTCACATTATATAAAGGCACGCCTTTGGAGAAAAAGTTCGTCTGAGCCTCTAAGGGGCGGCCACCCACCCACTCATAGTCTATCTCATCCCCATTGGGGGCCATTAACTAATAGAGTCAAAAAATAGAGTAGAGTAAAGCAAAATAGTTTTTAGCTCAGTTTACAGAGGGGGTCAAAAGGAGAATGAATACATACAATAAAGGCCGTCACTGCTCCTCCAGGCTCTGCAGTTTTAAGTGTGATCTCTACGCTTCCATATTGCAGCATAAACTTTGACTTGAAAGTCGGTCCTCCCCCCACAAATTTGTTATATGGTCCCTCTTCATTCTTTGCAGGCGCATACTTTTTAGGGGGTGTTAGATGTAATACCAGACCCTCCTTCGTATAGGAATAACGAGCATCGTTCTCCTCGGTGAGGACATCAGTGCCACGAGCCTTGGTAAAATCTACGTAGAAGGACTTGCAATTTACTGGCAACTTTGCACCCTTATTAGAGTGTGGAGGTGCGCCAGCTGAGGCGTATATAATAAACAGGCATAGAAAGAAGAAAAATAAATCTATACGAAGCATGCTGGGCCTGAACAAAAATAAAACGAAAATCAGAATAAAATATAAAGAGAAACGAGAAAAGAAGCTGGAGAGAAAAGAGACAAAAAGAAATACTTCTCTCACTAAGATACATAAACGCAACTCTTGCAAGTTTCCATTTTCACGGTTGAGGAGAATGTTAACGTGCAAATTGCAGGCGCACGGTTTACCTGTGCAGTGGCGATCATCTCTCTACTATTGAATCTGCTTGAAAAGAATTTGGCGATCAAAACAACAGGAATTCCAAAAATTTTCTCCATTAATTTGAGCCAAACGAAGAAGCACCCAGAGCTCTTCTAGAGAATTAAACATATACTCCCAGGAAAATGCTTACTATCGCTTAAAAATTCCCTTATTGGATCGTAGGCTGTGCGCTCGTAGAATATGTTCCGCCAAAGTCTCGCTTTCTCTATTTTCTTCGATGCATGGTCAACGCAACCTTGATACTTGAGCTCGCAGGTATTTCCGAAAAAGCCAGAGATGAAAGTTAGCCCAATAAAACAAGGTTAATTCGGGACCACCACCTATATTCAATGCTCACAACGTGCTATATTGAGAAAGATGAGGGCAGAATGCACTGGAATAACACGAGGAGTGAGGAATACTCATGCTGACTTGTCAAGCTGCCACTATTTGAGGACTGTTTAAAGAATGAGAAATGGAAAAGGATCAAAAAGGGCCAATATCCTGGCAAGAATTACACTTTCAATTCGGCCAAACTCAATGTGTGGGCAGGCTAGGAATATTGCAATAAGCAGCTCTTGAGCATTTTGAACTCTGATATTCCAACATATCAAAAGACGATCTAACAATGAAATTATAATATACCTTTTGAGGGGATTTCTTCGTTAATAAACTGTGGAGATTTTAACTGTCTAATTGGCATCAAGTTTCTCAGAAAGAACTCAAATCTGGCCTCCCAGGGTAAAATAAGCAATCTAATATAGCTTTATATTATGATGATTTTTTTATAATTAACGATCGATATAATGACCAAGTATGATATTTTGGCATCACCAGTGTCAAATACAAAGTTGATTGAAAATTTTCTCATTTCACATCTGCAATGTGTGTCTATTTTCAGGTGAAGAAAAATTATAGTCGATATTGCTCTGTGCTGACAATGGCCCGCGTGGAACTTAATGATTCATCTATATATCGGTACTTGTGACTGTTTAAGATTCACGAAATCTAGTTCCAGAGCGATATTTCCTCTTTAAAATATTCTGTACTCTTGCCTACATACCCCTTTGGCTTAATTACGATGTATTAAGCTGGCATATTTTTTCACTAATCAATTATAATGCGCCATTTTCTTTCCAACATCTTATTGTTTGCTAGCTTTTCACTGCAGCGCACTTTTTGTTGCACTTGATTTCACTAATTTGAGAGGATTCGATTGAAATACAAAATATAGAGTGACGTCATCCCCTGTATTTTGGTATCGAAACTACCCCCCCTCACTGTACACTTTGTGAGTTGAATTCCTACACTTAGATTCCAACCACATCTAAAATGTCGTTGGCTGCGCGATTATTCTCACGTCGCATCTTGTCGTCTCGGGTCTTCACCCCAAAGCGCACTTCATTGCGCATTCCTTCCCTCCTCTCCCGAGGCATGGCTACTGAAGCGACTTCTTCGATGCAGCTTCTCGAGGATGAAAAGCACCACACCGAATCTGAATCCGGCACCATTTCACGCCATTTCACAGTCAATTTTGGTATGTCCGATCAGCTAGTGTCAAGATCTATATTGATATTTCTCGATTCCTTGTTCCTAAATTATTTATATTTTTGAGTCTAAATATTTATACATTTGATGTATTAATTTTTTTTCTCTTCACGTTTAGGCCCTCAGCATCCTGCTGCCCACGGTGTGCTTCGGCTGATTCTCGAGCTCGAAGGTGAGGAGATCATCCGCGCTGATCCTCATATTGGTCTGCTTCATCGTGGCACGGAGAAGCTTATCGAGTACAAGACCTATGTGCAAGCTCTTCCTTATTTCGATCGCCTCGACTACTGCTCCATGATGACAAACGAGCAGGCATACTCCCTTGCGGTTGAGAAGTTGCTGAACATTGATATCCCCATCAGAGCTAAATTCATCCGCACGATGTTTGCGGAGATCACTCGAATCTTGAATCATAACATGGCTGTGATGACGCATATCATGGGTAACAATACGATATTCTGCAATAGAGTATGCGGTGTGTTCTGACATTATTTCCACCATTTAGACGTTGGTGCCTTGACCCCTTTCCTTTGGATGTTCGAGGAGCGTGAGAAGGTATGGTTGCGTCTATTACTATGCTATTTTTTTTTCGTTTTCCTCATTCCATACTCCACTTCAACATAGCTAATGGAATTTTATGAGCGTGTGTCTGGTGCTCGTATGCATGCTGCCTGGGTTCGTCCTGGTGGGGTTGCTTCCGATCTTCCTCTTGGACTACTTGATGATATCTACGCCTGGGCGCAGCAGTTTGGCGATCGTATCGACGAAGTTGAAGAGGTTGTCACCGCAAACCGTATCTGGAAGGCACGTACGGTCGGAATCGGCAAGGTTACCGCCCAGAAGGCTTTAGATTGGGGATTCACTGGGGTGATGCTGCGTGGCTCAGGTGTGGCCTGGGATTTGCGCAAGACGCAGCCTTATGACGCCTACGACCAGGTAGAGTTTGATGTCCCAGTTGGAACCAACGGTGATTGCTATGACCGCTACCTGTGCCGTGTAGAGGAGATGCGCCAATCCCTGCGTATCATTCAACAGTGTTTGAACAAGATGCCTCCTGGCCCAGTCAAGGTTGACGACTGGAAGATTTCCCCTCCTCCCCGAGCCGCGATGAAGCATGACATGGAGGCCCTCATCCACCACTTCAAGCTCTTCTCAGAAGGATACTCCCCCGCCGCCGGTGAGACATACACGGTTATCGAGGCACCAAAGGGTGAATTTGGTGTGTATCTCGTTTCGGATGGAACCAACCGCCCCTACCGATGCAAAATCCGCCCCCCTTGCTATGTGCATCTGTCGGGCGTAGATTTCATGGCACGCGGCCACCAGCTCGCAGACATGGTTGCAATTATCGGCACATGTGATGTTGTGTTCGGCGAGGTGGATCGTTAGAAATGGATGTGTTTTTTTTTTTTGTTTTTATATAATTCTTCTTTTTCTTCTCCCTCTTCTCCTTTCTTCTTTTCTTTTTATTGTTCGTTTCATTATCCTCAAACGATCGAAAACTGATTCTTAAATAGAATAAATATTCCATGACTCTGATACATTTATCCAACTGAACCCGAGTTTTTTGCCAACTTACAATGTCTTGCTAATGATGGGTATGAAGGGGAGAGGAAATTTGATAAAAACAATTCTCCCTTTCGCAAGGAAAAAAAAAATGGATGATATTAATAAAATGATATAAGCGAAGGAATGTCTACAAGTAAAGGATTGGTATATACACGAAGAAAACATGCGTAGCCTCTAAGTAAAATGTAACAGCACACCAATCACCATGCTGGCCATCCCTATCAATACCTGCATCCCTCTGCTTCTCTTATTATCGGTTGATGCAGCATAGATACCCTCATTCGGCCGCAGGACTATTACCTGGGTTGGGGTGGTTGTACTCTGGAGAAGCGAGCTGTTGAATCCCGATGTATGATGCAAAGATGGCAGAGAGCGGCAGGGATCGCATTCTTTGTCTTTCTCCCGATCTTCATCGTCACTTAGTAGATACGACTTTATGTAGTCAAGACGTGGAAGAGATGGCTGGTCACCGTTTTCGATGGGTGGAGCACCTGGATCAGAGACGCGTTGGCGTAAAAAAAAGAGATCGTCCCTGCACCGGTCGGGACAGTGAGATGGCGACAAACTAGATTCTAAAGCATCGAGGTATGAGTTTACACCGTTTAAGCCGAGAGATAAACTAGAGCTTACCTTTGATTTCGATGGCATTGACCATTGCATCTCTTTCTATAGTTGGGGAGCAAATGGACACCAGAAGCATTAAGGAGAATACCCAAGACACGACGCAGAAGATATGCATATGATACGGAAGGACGGGCTGTATTTCATATGAGACCAAGAGCAAAAATGACGTGAATTGAGATAGGCTGGCCGGAGGTAAAATGGAATTAATAGCGAAGGATAAAAATAAAATGTAGCGGAACTAAGTTATGGTTTAGTTTGCTTCAAATCCGAGTCCGAAAAGCTGGAAATACATTTTTGGGTTCAGAGGGAAGCCGAAAGCCCAACGGCAATGATCTTGACACCCGAGTTTTCTTTCGAACTTTGAACTTTTCCAAGGTGGGACAATCCTCGTGAATCTTGCGTGCGAACAAGTCTACTAGCGAATAGAGACTAAATCCACTTCAAAGCGTGAAGGAAACACGGGAAAAGGGCAGGAGTAAACCCTCATGTCCATAACATTGGTAAACTTGTATTCAGGATCTGGATTAAGAATAAAAGGGCTGCAAGAAAAAGGGGACGGACACAATAATAAAAACTTAGTAGATGATAATTGAGGTGATATATAAACTACTTCGACCATTATTACTAGCAATAATAATGAGGCTAATAACAAAATAAGCTTGCTCAATTCTCCTTCTCCTCCCCGAACAAATGCACCATATTCTTCACAAGGTTTCCCTTCGGGCGAGCTGGTGATTCTCCATTTTCCGACTTGGGTGTATCAGGGACATGCTTTTCGTCGTGCTCCTTTCTCGGTGGTTCCACGACTATTTTCACGTCAGAAACGGTTTTGGAGGGGGGCTCCTTTTTCACTCCCTCCGTCTTTACAGCTTTTCCCTCCTTTTTATGCTCTGGAATCGACCCCGAAGTAACTTGTTTATCGGCTGCTTTAACTGTTTTCTTCACTTCTGATACTCTTTTGGTGGTTTGTTCTTTCTGCAAAGGCGGTTTGGTGGGTTCTCCTGAAGAGGGTTTATTTGGCTTTTTCACGATGTTTGTGGCCCCAGCGGTCGGCTTCGCGGCCGCATTTATTGTAGGGAGAGGGTTTTTCGCTGTGCTTGTTTTTGCAGCGGTAGGCCGTGCACTTGTTGACACACTACGAGACGCGCCTGTGGATATAGAGGTAGATGGAGGTACCTTGGCCGCTGCAGCACTAGCAGCGGTAGGCCTCATCAACGAAGCAGAGACTGATCGCACATTTGGGCTTTTTGCTCCTGCACTAGTTGTGGATGGTTTACGAAACGCGCCCACGTTAGAAGAGCGCTTGGCATCGACGGAGTCAGTAGCACCTTCTTTTTTAGCAGAAGAGAGGCTGGGGGTGTTTAGCTTCGTCGTACTAACAACTGACTTTTTCAAAACACGACCTGGAGCACTGACACTAGAAATGGGGCCAGTGGGCACAGTAGGCTTCTTTGGACTAGCGGAGGCTGAGGGTTTACTTGTTACTGAAGTGGTACCTCCCTTCGATGTCACGGGTCTTGATGCTGTTGTCTTGGCAGTTGCAGACGACGTTGCTTTGGCTGCAGGTTTAGTAGTAGCTTTGCCAGCATCGCCAAGCTTGACCTCCGTCTTTTTCAAAACTCCAGAAGTCTTTTTTGCATTCCCAGCTGGTCCGCCAACGCATTTCTTTTCTTCTGGCCTTTTCAATTCCTTCGTGGAGTTTTCTACAATTTCATTGGCATCCTTTGGACTTTGCACCTCTTCTTTCTCCTTTTTAAGGGATTTCAGTTCTGGAAAGACAATCGTGATTTCCCGGAGCGCACTCTTCTCCGAATCACTGCCATGCCCGGCATTCTGCGAGCCATCAGTTCCGAATAATGCACGAATACTCCCAGGGGATTCTACCCGTGCTTTAATGGAGTCTGTAGGCCCTAGAAGAGCGCGCCAACTGGAAATGGCATCTTCCTTTTCGAGGATGAGAGCATATACTGGGGCACTAAAACAGCAAATGAGTGGTAAGCATCGATAGGTAGGGAGAGGGATGTGTAACCATCCTACAAAGATAGCACAAATACTACCTGCTCATCCATGTTGTCAAAGTCTCATAAAAGGCCTTTCCTTCGTGCTCTTTGTAAAACTCACGTGTCTGTTCGAGAGTCAGTGTTAGCTCCTTCTCGGATACTATCTCAAACCCATTTTCTTTGATCATCTTTAGAATTTCGTCCTTGCGCCCAACACTGTATGCATCTGGTTTAATGAGCGCGAGGGTTCGCTGAGTGGTGTTGAGAGGATTGGATTCGAGATTTTCAGTAGCTGCAGTGGCAGGAGCAAGCTCAGACTGCTCTTTTGATACAGTAGCTTGGTGATCTCCTGTAATACTAGTTAAAGTGGCTGGTTCAGAGGAAACTAAAAGCCGTCCCAAGTAGTTAGCTCTCCCAGTTTTTACAACCTCTGAGACTTTATTTTTCTTACTTGGGGACTCTTCATGTTGAGCCTCCTCTACCTCCAGTGCCTTTTCATGAAGTATCACATTGTTCTCTGTTCCAGTAGTATTTTCCGAGGAAAGTTTAATATGTTCCCCTTCCTGGAGTCCATCGGCTGTATTATCACTAGCCTGCTTCCCTTGTTGGAAATTGTCCACGTTTACAACTTCGTTTTGCAATTTGGCATCCTCTTCGAGAGCTGACGACTCAATAACTACAAGTATTTCCCAGGATATAACCAAAACAGGTTAGAGCTTATCGCTCGAGAGTAAAAAGGCCAAGGGCATTTTCCAAAGACTTGGAAGGGAGAGTTTTTTCTTCCTACCTTCCTGTGCTCCTTCACCCCCGAGATCAGAACCATTCTCTTTTGAGGTATTTTCCTGTTCACCAAGTCATGTATAGTAAACCCGATAAGTTAAAACTATGCTCTCAAGAGGAAGAGTCGAGCAAAATATACCCCTGCTTCGTTGGCTGGCTGAGGTATCTCTAAGTGATCCGACATGGGGACGTTGCAGCTGATGAGAAGTAAAGATGGTTTTGTGAAGAAAACGAAAGTGAGGCAATAATGGAGAAATGGAAATTTAACGCGTTTTCAACTCCTGTGAACATCGGAGTCCAGAAATAAATTCAGGATTAGCCTCTGCGTGCTTAAAAGGAAAAGAAAATTTATATTATACACTTATGAAAAGGTAGGAAGAAAAGAGTTGAAAAGCGATGAGAGAAGAGACCATATCTAATGGATTTAATGGAACAAAAGGAGTACAGGGAAAAAGGAGTGAAAAAGACAACGAAGAAAAAAGAAGCAGTAACAATATATTCCAGCAGAAAATATAAGCATACTCATTCAGAGGGGGGAGGAGGTGGAGTTGGGCTCCTAGATACCCTGCGCGCAGACGAATATTCCCTCCTAGCATGCCGCATTCCCGTCAGTCTTGGAACAGACATGCGCCTATCCAATCGGATAGGACTGTGCGGTGTAGGCAAGTCTCCGAGGGCAGGAAGGAAACCGTCATAGCAGGGTTCAGGCAAGAGCCAGTCACGCAAAGACCCACGCCTAGCCGCAAGACGCTCCAGAACCCGTTCAGGCCATCGGTCCGACGAGTTACGGCTGCTTCTGCCTCCAGACGCAGTGGCTGGAGGTGAGAACAAAGGATGTTCGATCCATGCCGTCTCATTCCCACTGCTACTGCTACTCCCGGGAGTATCATCATAATTGGCCCCTCCGACATAGTTCGCATTATTCCCCAGCAAGGTGTGCAAAAGAGCACGATGGCGAACTTGGGTCTCAGCACTTTGGTTGTAAGGGTGCTGGCGAGAGTGTTTGTGGGCAGTTTCCTATATTTCAGAATGGCAACATGAAAATCAAGAACATTTACAATTTTGCAGCATCGCCTACTCACTTTTATCATGATCTCGAAGAGCTTCCTCACGGTTCTGTCATTGATATCTAACGCATCCGCGAATTCATCGAAAGTGATAATGTTTTCATCCTAAACCAGAATGGTTAAAATAAATAATATCTTCTAAATCCTGTGCCATTATGTAACACCACCTTCTCCTTGATTTTCTCCAAAACTTGTTCAAACAGCTGTCTAAATTTCTGCTTCAAGAGGTTGTCGTAGTGTTCGTGACACCATTTTCCCATGATACAGTAACGCTCAACAAAGTGAAACGATTAGAACAGAAAATTGGAAAAATATAAAATCGTTAAGCAGAAATAAAGAGAGCAGAGAAAAAGCGTGGAGAAAATAGAGTCAAGGGGGGCAGAATGAATGAAAACAGATTGACTGGTTTTGCAGCGTATACTAGAGAAGAGAGCGAGACTTTGAGCAGGATCGTGACAGGGAGGATCGGAGAGAATGAGTAAAAAAGTTAATAAAGAAAACGAAAAATAAAGTGCGCAGCTTGAAAATTTTATGATTGGCTGGCTATTAATGACATCATTATCCTTTTCATTTAGCCCTCTTCCTTTTCGTTTTTTTTTTCATGATCATTTATTGATTTGAAAAAAAATGCGTGGCCGCCGTATCTTATACGTTACAGGCTTTGCTTCAGACGTACGAGCTAGAGATTTGGCATATGAATTCGAGAGGTATAGTTCGAATTAAACGCACAATTTTGCTCAAATTAATACATACCTATTATTTTCAGATATGGACCCTTAGTGCGCTGCGATATCTCCAGGTCCTATAAGGATGATCGCCCAATTGCCTTCGTTGAGTTCGAAGATCCGAGAGATGCGCAGGATGCATGGCATCAATTGCATGGCCGAAGGTACCCATTCAAATTATTCAAAACAATCTTAGTTATATGCTCATTTACACTGAATTCGTAGAGTCGGAGAATATCGCATTCGGCTTCAATGGGCAAGGAATCCTCCTCGATATGACCGTAGACGTAGCCGCAGTCCTCCTCGACGAAGGCGCTACTCTCTTTCACCACGTCGACGCTACTCGCCTTCACCACGTCGACGCTATCGTTCCCCCTCTCCTCGAAAATACTCCCGCTCACCTAGGCGCCACGAATCGCGCTCACCCCAAAAACGTGAATCACTCTCTCCGAGAGAGCGATCTCGCAGCCCCCGCTCTCGTAGCCCGCGCTCACTTAGCCCACGTTCTCGAAGCCCATCTCGGTCTCCATCCTCCCGCCGCGATTCCCGTTATTCTCGCTCTCCCAAACAGAAGTCCCCCTCTCTTTCCCCTCGCCCTCAAGAAGATAGAGAGGAAGAATCCATTTGAGTCGATATGGATTTTCACAGTGCAAATATAAATAAAGATGACTGAGGAAAAGGGTAGATAGTTTACCCATTTTGGAACTAGTCCCTCGATCGCTTCATTCCTTTCATACATTTTTTTTTTGCATCCAATTTTTTTTCATTTTACTTAACATATTCTCTCCACGTTATTTTGCACCGTGTGCTTTCTTCACTCACAAGTAAAATAAAAAATAGAAGTGAAGCGGATTGATCACGGATATTTTAAGCTAATTCGACATGGCCTAGTTAGCCGCAAGAATGTTTGAATTAAGGTTTTTAAACTCGAATTTCTCCCTAACTACTTTGTATATGTGATATGAAGCAAGCAAAGCTGTCGACTGATGGGAGACACGTGGGACCAAGACTACCCCTCCTCTCAAGATTTGCACCAGAAAGATGGAGGAGCATGTAGAGCCATTAAGAAATGTTCGCGTTTCTTTATAATTCGATAAATTTTTACCAGTAATTGAAAAGAAGATATAATGTCTTATATCTCGTTTATAAACAAAAAAAATGAGTAAATAGCAGTTAAAAATAATATATAAAAATGTCATTATCTATTATCCAAGCTTTCATCTTTTATAAGGTTTCACATAAAAGTAGTAGTGAGCAGCCGAGCACTATGTGGACCATGCATAGGGAAGACTTTCGAAGTCTATACTGCTATAACACATTGATATATGCGCCAAGCTTTACTTTTTTCAATGAACCCAGGTATCCATTTTGGACTCGATGCCCTGGTACCCAGAAGCATCGCTACTTTGACAAGGCGACTCAATAATAAGTACAACTGGATCCATCAGAGCATCCGTCGGAATCTCTTTATTACCTTGAAAGCATAATGCCAAGCTATTGGGCCTTCGCTAGGAGAGCTGCACCACGAAGTTGCTTAAAAGAAAACACTGCAAAAACTCTTAGAAACTGCTCTGGTATCCCATATTTGCAAATGGAGACTTCCTCAGGATCCTTCTAAATTTCACAGCCACTCGATATTAATTGCATGTTACTAAATTATTGAAAGCTACTGAGTTCTGGGAAAAACCCTGATGAATGGTTTTTATTTAAATATTTTTTTTTAAACTTTTAGAGAAGTTTGAGACAACTTGAATATTTCATAATTTATTAATAAAAAGGCATTTGGCCAAATAAATATAAGGAACGTGTAATTTTCATCAAGTTATAGATTTAGCAATTTTATAATACTTATAGCCATAAACTTCTACTACATAAGTTACTATGTAATTAAGAAGCTCGTATGTTTACAAGATAACTTTTTTTAACCAATTCAACAATAAAATAGACACCGTCCACCTTAACTGAATATTCGTGCATACAGCTCGAACTAATTAAGAGCCTTCAGTTAGTGGATCAATGATCACCAGAGCAATCCACTTCACAATCGCGAGTCTGGCAGCACACGCCGTGAGCTCCATTCCTCCAGCACCTTGGGGTACACACGCGACTTGCTATTTGAACATCATCACCGTTTGCAGCTGGCGCTGCTACTGTGGATGGTACAGCCAAGCATACCAGCATCAAAAAAAGTAGCTGAATAACTGCCTTCAATTGCATTTGGGATAAGGTAACTTTTCTTTTTGGTCAAGAATGAATAGTGTTGGGGTAGATCTTTTGGCTGCTCTTATGGTTGAAATATCGAACTTTTTATAATGAAGCTAATGTATCACATCGGGAAAACATAGACAATACAAGTTAAACACAATAATACTATCAAAATATTATAAAGTTATCATATAATAAGGTTGGTGTAATGACCGAATCTTATAACAATAAATATTCTCACAATGGAATCAGTTAAATAATAAAGATTAAGAAATGATCAAAGCTATGAGCTCCAAGGCCTCCTCCCTCGTTACTGCGCCATTGAACAATATAGTGCCAAGTTGACACTGCCAAGAATACGGATAAGCCGTGTTCGGAGATTAGAGTAGAGCAATAAGCCTACGGATAGTTACCGCTTTGTGGGTAATATTTTACTTAGGCTGCCAATTGCTGGGCTATTCGGCATCTCCTTTTTTCTTATAGATTAATACGTTGTCTCTTTCTTCGAGAAATCTGTCGGTTTGTCCGTAATGAGGGGCGCATTGAAAACCGGTTGAAACATTAAGATTAGAGTAAGAAATAAGCCTACGGATGGTTACCGCTTTGTGGATAATATTTTACTTAAGCTGCCAATTGCTGGGCAAAACGGCATCTCTTTTTTTCTTATGGATTAATATGTTGCCTCTTTCTTCGAGAAATCTGTCGGTATGTCCGTCATGAGGGGGCTCGTTAAAAAACGGCTGAAGTGTAAGGGGTAATCTCGGTTTCGAAAGCTCGGTAGAATTCCGCCGTCAGTCCATTCGGGCCAGGTGACTTTATCGGGACCTACCGAACGTCTTTCCTCACGTAGGTGAAGTATTATGGTTAATTTTTTTAAAAAAAAAATCAGTGGAAACTCTTTGAAAAGATTGTATTTTCCCTTTGGATGTGAGTACTTGCGTCCTGTGGTTTATATACAAAATATCGTAAAAGCGAAAGGAGCTTCTTAGCAATATTATTAAATACAAGTGCTAAATCTTGAAAAGCTAAATACTTGGAATGGATTATCTAGGTATTTTATGCTTTCTCGAGATTGAAGGTGATTTCTTGATAATTGTCGATCTGGATTGATGAGTTCTTTTATCATTCCTTCTTGGATCTTTTTTCATCTTTTTTCATCTTTTTCCCTATATGCCTGTTGTCATTGCCCTATGATAGAAATAAATAAATCATATAGAAATTTATCTTTGATTGTAAATTATGTTCTGGTCATTAGCTTACTTTTTTTTTCCTTTTAGGACGCGAGATCTTGCTACTTATTTTTGTAGCCGCTTAATATTACTTGCTTGTTGGTATACTATTGATAGCGGTTGAGTCCTGAGAAAAAACGGCAAACTCTCACGGATGAGTGTCGCCTACGACTAATGCAGTTCCCGATTTTTTTTAAAGAAAGACCTTTATTGAAAAGTACCCTATCCTGTTAAAAAGGTAAGGTAGCTTCTATGTCAAAATCTCCCAGGTAATGCTCCTGGCCTACCTTGCAGAATCTGGAAGATAGAAGGAAAAGTAAGAAAGAGAGAAAGAAAAAGATATAAGTGGAAGAGAGAAAAGGTGATGAGGAAAGAGTTAGGAAAGTATGGAAACAGAAATTAGCTTAATAAAGAAGGGGAAAGGAATAAATGTGAGAGGGAGGGATAAAAAGTTGTGTGCAACGGTATTAAGATAGGCTGCTTATGTACATGAAATAATGAAGAGAAGGGAAGGATTGAAAAAGTAAAGGAAAGAAGAGAAAAAAAAAGAAAAAAGGAAAAATATGGAAAAGGATGATAGAGGGAGTGGTATTAATATACAGCGGTGAAGGGTTGGGTGCAGTTCTCAAGCCGGAGTTGGGACTGGGATTTGATCTTCAGAGGTGTCCTGGGTGAGAATCACAGAATCATCTATGATGTTCACCCAGTTTCCCCTTGACCATTTATCGATAAAGTCTTTTTTCCGATCCTGTTTCATTGCCATCGCCCACTTGGACTTTATTCCTCGCTTCAGTTCATGGTCAAATTTTTTGGTTATGGCTACCGGGTTGGGTTGGGCATCGTCCAGCACTAATTCAAGTCTCGAGCGGTATATTATCCACAGGGCTATGTCGTGGCCCAGAGCAACCACTTTGTTGAAGCGTTGGTCTATTTGTTTGTCTTGTCCAAACAGTATGTCTTCTTTCGTGGATTCGTGTGGCAGTATTCCAATTATTCGGCAGTTTGTCTCGTCAACTCTTTGCCAGAGTTGTGCGATAGCTGGGCAGTCTAGAAAGGCATGGGCAATTGTTTCGGGTATTCCTAAGGAACACCTTTTGCAAGTATTTGGATCTCCAGTCCATTTGCTAGTGATGATTCCGGTAACTATTTTATGCTTTATAAGTCTCCAGCGAAGGATTCTGTGCTTGGGTTCTGACGGACGACTTTTCCACCTAGCTCATGCCTTCATCCATCTGTCAACGTCACAGGAAACGTCTTTCCATTCCTCGGTGATTATGGTTGGCGTATCCTGCTTGTATAGTCTCCCAGCTTTGGTGGTGTAAGCGGTGGTCTCAAACCCTGCAATAGAACATTTTGTTAAAGGAAAATTGTGTTCGTTACCGACAAGGGGGATACGCTGTGTGGGAGTTTCGGCGCGTGCTACCCTCCCGATTTTTTTTTTTTGTTAAGGGAATTCATTTTATTTTAAAAATAAGATTCCATATAAAGTGATAAAGTCGACAAAAATAAAATATTTCTGCGATAAGCTTAATTATATTTGGGCTTTAGTTCTTCGACAAGCTTAATGTATTCTGCTTGAGCATCTTCCTTACTCATTCTTTTAAGATCATTCCAAGCATTCCATTTATATTTGGCTTTGAAATCAAACATGCCAGGCGCAGCAGTGTCATTATCACCATTAATACCTTGTTTGAAGAGAGCGTACAACTTCAAGAGCTCATCATCTGTAGGTTTAGAAGTAAACTTTTTAACATCTTCAGATGCTTTAATAAAAGTGGCATTTCCAGTAGATTGAGCGTCAGTCATTTTGAGAAGTTCTAGTGCTTAATCGATTCTTGTGCGTGCTATCCTCCCGAGTGACTTGTGACTGTCAAGGTGACTTGCCCGTACCAAAAACCAATTTTCTCGTAACAAAGATGTTACGGGCGAAA
>NW_027192194.1:1117195-1145618 GCF_041956535.1 Calcarisporiella thermophila
CGTAACAGACAAAGAATAACTTGCATGGTTGGTTTAGTGGTATAATTGCCGCCTGCCACGCGGCAGACCCGGGTTCGATTCCCGGACCATGCAGATAATAATCAATTTTTCTTTTGAATCCAGCTGCTATTATGAAGAAGAAATTTAGAGAGAATCGTCGTGAGAAGATATACACCTAGTAAGTAGATCAGGATAGGATTTGATGCAATCCTCTCCTTATCACGCGGTAATAAATAAATTTTTTTGACAAGGAGAACTCGCGAAAAAAACCCGCTTTAAAGCTTTTGCAACCCCGCAGAGATTAATGCTCGAATCCCCAATAGTTCCAAGTGATACAAATAAAGGCCAGCCGTTTCACGCAGATATTTATTTGTTAGCACAATTTCTTGTCGTGAAATTGTTATGAACCCTAGAATAATGGGCAATATTGCAAATGGCTACCCAGACGTAT
Source organism: Calcarisporiella thermophila (assembly GCF_041956535.1). Taxonomy (NCBI): domain Eukaryota; kingdom Fungi; phylum Calcarisporiellomycota; class Calcarisporiellomycetes; order Calcarisporiellales; family Calcarisporiellaceae; genus Calcarisporiella; species Calcarisporiella thermophila. The sequence continues at coordinate 1,117,647 of NW_027192194.1, forward strand.
GCATAAAGATAAAGTATAGCTTGATGAGATATACTTATTCGTCTGCAACCAAGTGGTTCAGGATGCGGTTGAATCAAATGAATGTATGCTCCTTTCGGCTCAGTAGCACTTCTGTTCTTCCTTAATGAGCTAATTCCAATTTTCCCAAATTATGCCAGGATTCAATTTATACCTTAATTTTGTGCCTGATATTGACTAAGGCAATTTATCATCCTCTACATAACTTCATAATATCATTTCATTCTTTACCGTCTGTGGATTAGCGGTTGTTGATTTCTTGTGTTTTCTAGGTGTTCATCCGAGCTTCAGCTGGATGACAGAAAGAATTTTCTTGAGCAGCTCTTGAAAGAGAAATGCTACCATCATATCCTAATCTAATTCATTAATACCAAGTGGAATCGTAAGATCACACAGAATAGAGGGGAGAGGAGAAGAAAACAATATTATAGGCATTTTATTTATTTAATTTATATCTTTTAATTTCTTCATCTGATTATTGATGAACACCACTTCACCTGACTCACCACTTCCTCCATTGCCAATAACCAATAATCCAGCTCTCATCGCCCATGGAATCTGCATGTTTTTCTCTACTGGGATCGCCCTCCCCATATGCATGCTGATTGGAGAGCAAGGCGCGCGTTTCCGGTTGCCTGTCGCAATAGGTGGCGCGATCATTGGTGCGATTGGATTTGGGCTAGGATTTGTTGAAAAATTAAATTCGAGTGGAGTAAACGCAACGGCATCAAATGTGTCATTAAATGAGGTACAGGCATCTAGCAGCGCAGCGTTGGGATGGCATGCTGTCCTTGGCTATGCTGTACTCGGTCTTGTGCTCGTGCGGATAGTCGCGTGGATGCTCACAAACCGAGAAGATCGTGAGCTATTTGCTTTCTACCGCCGCATATCATCCCTAGTTCCTCTTATTTCGGCATTGCTCCTTGCACTCATATATATTCAAGTTGGTCTCGGCGTAGTACTTTCTCTCAATGGCTGCATCGCTGGTGAAGGATGTTTTAGTCCGCTGGTCGGAGGAATGTTTATGCTTGTGTATGGGGCAGCTATAGTGGGTCATCTCTTTGGTGCTTTAACGATACCACATGGATGGTGGACACCTGAAATAGTAGAGGGTATAATTATTACTGTGTTGGGGATTGTGAATGCTTTGCGGCCGAGGGTCGAATTCTTAAAAGAGCCGCACACTTACTTGGTAATTACTTTTACTTTCATTCCCACTCATATGTTGGACCCCCTTTGCTAACGTTTCACCTTGCCACTAGAATCTACGCTACTCCTGGATGGGCATCGTTTGGTGTTTTGGTGGCATTCTATCCCTGCTTTTCTCCGTCAAATTCTTTCCGATACCTCATTTTTTAAGACATCGTAACCCTATTCCTGCTCTTGTGTTACTTGTCACCGGCACAGCTTGTGCCCAGGCTCTAGGCGATACAATCCCGGATGTGATATCCCGATTTTGGGGGGGCTGCCTACAGTTTGGAGGTCTTGCTCAACTAATACATGTAGCTGTACGTAATGAAGATTTTGGCATTGATTCATACTCAACTGGCAACGGTAGATGCAGCAGCGGAAATGGTGGAAGCGTTAGCCAGGCTGTTGCCCATATTTCTGCATTACTTGTTGCACTGTCAGTCGGTGCAGCTGGAATAACTTGGATCGCATCGATGTCATCGCTACTTCATGTGTCCGAGCAATATATTCATGATCCGCCAACGCTCATCCAAATACTTGCTGCACTTGCATTTGGATGGGCTGTATATGTAGTATTACTTTTTTCTCTTACTCTTTGCAATTCTCCGCTGGCTCAGCAATATGCTCGAACCTCCACTTCTCCAACGTCTGCAGGGGCGGACCAACTGAATGAGGAAGTAGGCGGGCTATTGCCAAGTGAATACCGTGCTTATCGGAGGAGTAGGGCAAGCAGTGGGCAATACTATCCAAACTTTCCTTCAGGAGGGGTAGGAATTGGTGCGAACGGCATGAACGGCACCAATGAATACGCGAATGGTGGAATAGGTCGTTCTGCTTCAGCCGGTTCGAAGCGTGACTCTTCACATTCTGGCAGTGGCGCAAGTGCAAATTTCAATAGCCTCAACACAAACGGAAACGGGAGCACCGGAGCGGGTGGATGGATAGTGGGACGGAGCAATCCTTCGGCTGGGCCCATACCACCCTCGAAGCGGAGTAGCATATTATTTACATCAAGCCCAACAAAGGATATTGATTTGGGAAGAGAAATTGAATTGGCAGGATTGTTAGTAGAAGAGAGTGAAGGAGAGAATGATGAAGAGAATGGTGAAAACGAGGCGGTCAATGAACTGGAAGATGTAGATTTAGGGTATATGAGAGGACGAGGGCGAGAGCAGAAGCACTTACGTAGCCCGAGCTAATATCTCAAAGATATTTCAACCCCACATCTGTCTTTGTTACCAACCATCTTCTCAAAATTAAAGCAATTGATATATCCTATTTTCTAGTTGATATCGATTTCTCGTGTATTTTTAATTATCTGTTTTACTCTTTTCTGTCTTCAGATTATACTTAATTTTTTTTTCTTGCCTTCTTTTATCTTATTCCCTGAACAATGTTCACTATATATTCCTCACTTGTGCTTTTTAGCAAAGGAAAAAAAAATTAAAAGCCAAGGAATATGGATTCATCACCCTTCTTGTCATATCTACGTATGGCGTTGTTGAATCGTAACAAAACCATTTTTCAACGTTACTTTTAACCTCAACTTTTTAGCCTCGATCGACCACTTACATTTTATGAGGCGCCCAATAATACATTTTAACTCTGCTGCTGTGGCAAAATTGTTTTTTCCCAACCACCTTAAAAAAGACTACATTTTCGTCCTGGTCTTCCTCTTGTCTCATAATGAAAATGCATTAAACATGCTGAAAACCCTCTTACTCTTTTTACTCATCGCCTTGATCGCTTCCCCCTCTACTGCACTTGTAGAACAACGTCAGCAACTCGGATGCCGCTCGGACTCATGTGAATGGTTTCTGAATGTCTTGAACCTGTGTGCGAAGAAAGAAGAAAGCACTACGAAATTCTATCTATTTAGCTGCGTATGCCAAGGTAGCTTTTCCATATTATCTTTACAAATCATAGCGGCCAAAAAAATCATATATTCACAAAGCATCCCTTAAGCTCATGATTAATGTTGATTTTGAATATCTTAGCGCCGGGAGGATATGAAAGCTTGCTTGCTTGCTCGCAGAATTGCGCGCTCTCTGGCCTCAATATTACTCAAGTGGCCCAGATATGCTCCTATGTGTCTGCTGCTTCGGCCTCTTCAAAGATGACAAGCTTTCGAAGAGGCCAAGTTGAAGAGTTCCCATCATACCTTCCAGTCAGCAGCTTTGTGATCGAGCCATATCCAAAAACGCGCTCTGTACCGATGACTTCAGTTTCTCGCTTTCCACCAGCATCAACTCAAACACCCATGGTTAGCTCTCCCTCCTTCTCAACGACTTATTTCACTCCGCTGAGCACAGTGTCACCAACCATGGTCACAACAACTATGACAAGTATTGGTACGCCTCCAACAATATCTATGGACACCACGACTCCATCGAGACCAACGCTTTTAATTCCTACAATAAGCACAGGCTCCAGGTGTGAAGGCTCTTGGATATTGATTGCGATAGCAGTTTTGACTCTCTTGCTCCTATGGCGGTAGTTGTGAAATATAATATTATTAGCACTTTACTTGCGTTATTAATTAGTTCTCTATTTGTGTATATCGCTTGATAACAGATCATATAATGAGCGCATCTCTTTATTTTACTTTAACTTTAAATATATATTTATATTTAACAAAAAACCGACGAAAAGTAGGCAGCAAGCAATAATAGACTATATGTGGCGGTGACAAACAAAATTTTGTGTGAAATATAATAAGCATTTACAAAATTTTTTTCCCCTTATATATGTTTAAATTTTTGCCATCGATGATGTGGCCATGGTACACTAGTAAATGCAAAGGGTCTAGCCTCTTGCACTTTGCGATGGCCAGGAATATTCATCAGTGCGTTTATAGCCATATTTGGCTACAAATTCATCAGCTTCCGCTGGGCCACGCGTTCCGTACGCGTAGGGCAGCGGCGTCATCTTCGCCTCATCGATATGATGCAGAATGGGGGTAAACGCTTTCCATGCCGCGTCCAATTCATCGTCACGAACAAAGTTAGAATGATCCCCCTTGAGCACATCGAGAATAAGGGCTTCGTAAGCTTCCGGAATATAGAGGTCTGTATAGCGTTGGCGGTAGGTAAGATCGAGCTCCGTCATCGTTGTGTTCATACTAAATCCAGGCAGTTTGTTGATCATTTTGAGATAAACAGCTTCATTTGGCTGAACACGTACAACCAGCTCATTGCGAGACACATCTTCAAAGGTCTGCCCAGCAACATCCCTAAATTGAACGCGAACCTCCACTTTCTGCTCATTAAGTGCTATATGTCAAAATCGTCAATACCATGTGTTAAAATTAATAACTATAACCTGCCGTTTTTAAAAATCTGGTTTACCCTTTCCAGCCTTTAGAATGAAAGGCACTCCTTGCCAGCGATCATTATTAATCCAGAGCACGGTTATAGCAAAAGTGGGACAGTTACTATCCTTAGGTACTGTATCGTCATCTTTGTACCCAGGTTTTGATCCGTCCTCGGATTTCGTATATTGCCCGATCAGCGAATCTTCTGGTTTAATAGGGGGGATACAGCGCAAAACTTTAACCTGAAAAGTCGCAGTTAAGTTAGCAAATAAAATAAACCCTTCAAAAAGCAGTGATGGATGGGATAAATACCTTTTCATCACGAATATCTTCTGGTTCCAACGAAACCGGGCGTTCCATTGCAACAATGCTAAGTACTTGCAGGAGATGATTTTGCATCACATCACGGATGATTCCAAATTCATCGAAATAACCTCCACGACCCTCAGTTCCAAAAGGTTCGCGGAAGGTAATTTGAACATTGTCAATATAATGACGGTTCCAAATCGCACCAAGAACGATGTTAGCAAAACGAAGGGTGAGCAAATTTTTAACCATCTCCTTTCCGAGATAATGATCAATTCTATATATCTATGGACAGAATCGATGTGAGATATCCGAATTATTATCAGTGAAAAGGGCTACGATGTTAATATATATTTGTGGGTTTTTCTTACCTCATCTTCGGTAAAGAGCTCACCTAGATCATTTTGCAATTCACGGAAGCTCTCTAGATCGTGACCAAACGGCTTCTCCACCACAACTCTAAAGACACCCTGCCCTTGTCCTGGGTGAATGTGCTTTTTCAGTTGTTTTCCTACTATGGTGAAAACACTTGGTGGAAGTGCCAAGTATGCAATGCGATTTGGCTCTTTGGCGCCGATTTCCTTTTCTGCTTTCTCGATTTCCTTTCGCAAAACCTCGAACGACCCATCGTCATCGTATTTACCACTGACATAGAAAGTCTGGGATAGGAACTGGTCGATTTCTTGCCCGGTGGCATTCTTGAAGTGAGAAGCAACGCGTTTGTGGTATTCGCCAAGATCCATTTGGGAGCGAGCATAGCCAATAATTTTCGTTCTTTTAGGAAGAAAACCATTCTTGTGTAAGCTGAATAGGGCAGGGAATGTTTTCTTACGCGCAAGGTCACCAGAAGCACCAAGGACTATGGTTAATGTTATTAGATTAGTAATAGGATATTGGAAACTAACAAGAAAAAAGATAAGGAAATTCAGTGCTGGCTGGGTTTACGTACCCACAATGACGAGAGTCTGCGAGAGATTCTCCAAGACAGCTTCCTTCTGAGATTGAGCGGACATTTTTTATTAGGATTCTCCTGTTTTCACGAAAAAGAATTTCTGAATGCGAGGAAGAAATGGTTCGAATTTTTTTACAAAAAATGCAGAGGGCAACTAAGATAAAGGTGAGAAAAAACTATCGAATATTATCACCATGCAAATTTGTAATGTTCTGATAGACTTCTGATATCAGCTTAAAAGATTCTGTTACCGGGTTTGTAGAACAAGTAGCACTTTTTTGGAAAATTGTATATGGGTTGATAGAATCCACGATATATAAGCCACACGCGCCCACTTTTCTAAGCTCCTGATGATGGGGAAGTATTAATATCAATATATATTGATGTATTTGACGAGGATGCACTATGTACAACTAGAAAGATGGTGACATTAACTTTGGGCCCTCCGCAGTCCATAGTTCTAAGTGGAATATAGCAACCCGTTAGTCATCCATATTAATCATCAGTTATTCGACTGAGATAAACTCGTTTCTAGGAATATCACTGCTAAAAAAAATGTAAAAGAGCACCAGCCTCAGCCGAGGCTTGGTAATCAATATTAAAGCAATTCACGGCAATTACACTATAGACATCAAGAATATAATCTACGTATTACAAGGTGGCAAAGATTCTCGCATATAGTATGCGCACAATGTCAACTGGAGATGAAATAAGTATATGGAAAAAGCATAAACTTGCATAAGAAGTTTTATAGAAATGGATGCATTGACCCGATGACTTTCGACTAATCTTGAGTTTCAACCTGACATTAGATAAAAACTGCAATTAATTTTACAGTCCTGTAGCAATCGTGATTTAACGATTTAATACAAGCAGATTGAGAAGCCATCAGAAGTTTAATCGCATGCTGTCCTAATAAGGACAGTTTTAAAACAAAAATGCAATTTGTCATATTATTATTTTATTATAAAAAAAGCATTGAATCCTGCCTGACATTCTTCTCTCTCCTTGCTCATTTTTATACACTCTATTATCTGCTCCTCATTAGTTGTTCCACCGAAGTTCTCTTTCACAAGCAGTTTTCGAGATAATCCATAAGTATATGCGTCGAATTTGGAATTGAATAAGAAAGCAATGCAGTACAGAGTCATTTTGCTTGCATCGTTATTTTTTGTCTTATTCTGCCAAGTACATCCCGAAGTCGTTAAAACTGCTCATAGAACACCCCACGGTCTGCTTTCACCTCAAGACCCAGGAGCACAATATATGTCCGAAAAGCCCGCAATAGAGTCCGCCGAAGTTCCATTTAATAACAAAATGACCACCCCTCTCACCTCCAAAGGGGTGGCAAACAATATTGAGGATAATGACCAAGCAGATGTCCCTTCGCTCTCTACACCTCAATCGCAACCACTTCAGGCACCAGCTCCAGTCATTGCTAGCAATACCACCCATATCGCGAGTCCAACTCCTGTTCCGTCGCAACCCTCTCTGATAAGGACTGAGTTGCGTACTAATACGACCGCTACAAGCAGCTTGTCCATCTCGTCTTTCCTCACTATTTCCTCAATCACTGGCAGTACTCAGGCTACTACCTCTGTATCCATTACCCCACAAACACGCCTTCAGCAAGAATTTAGGGGAGGAGATAATAATAACATGATAATAGGTTTTTCTGTCACGGGCGGGCTAATTGTATTGGGCTTTTCCATCATTCTCATAACTTGGTGCGTTCGCAGAAGAAGGCATTTATGGATAGGTGAAGACTTCAACCCAGATCGAGAGGCAATCGATCCACTCCGCGGAACGCTTCGTCGTTACGGCAAATTTCACTAGCAGGGTATCCTGCTAATATACCTTTTTTTTTAATTATCTTATCATTAATTGTTAATTTTAATGAAAATTCGCCTGTTAATAACTATGTGGAGACCTGGTAAAGAGATTCCATGACTAAAATAAACTTCCGACTTCGTATATAGATACTGATTTACCATTGACCAAAAATGTAATCAATTCACTCTTCATGGATCCCTGAATGCATAAAACGACTGTGAGCTGCATTCTCGAAACAAATTCGACCCATTTTCTGCAGAGTGCTGTTTCCATAGACCATTTTCAAACCAATTTCACGCAGTGAACCTATTTTCTCAGAGTAAAATGATACGCAATCATGCGGGCTGGCGTTGAAATCCCTTCGACCAGAACAACTCCCGCTCCTTATCAACCGAGAAGTTGGTCGAGCCCGATCTCCTGCCGTGAGGGGATAGAAAAAAGCTCAGACAATTCGGGTGGCAACTGTCACAGATAATCCATTGTTGATTGGTTTTCCTCCAAAAAATACGGGTCGGTTTGAAGCTCTCCAGCTTATTGTGCATAAACTGCAGTCTGGAGTTTGATTACTTTCTTTCTTTCTTTCTTTCTTTAAAATCCCTACCATCTTCCACCATTTCAAAACTAGGCTCTATTTTCTAAATCAACTTCATGTATCCTCGTGAAAAACACTGTAATATTCTGAATATTCGCAGCATCGCTTCTCAGAGGTTTTAAACATTTTATGCAAATAGAAAGCAAATGGCTGTGTCAAAGTCTTACTGCTTGAAGTCGATTTGTCTACTACTACTCCCCGCATTCATTTTCGCTCACATGGAAATGGAATTTCCTGCTCCGCGCAGAAGTACATTTTCCAAGCTCTACCGGGAAAAAGGAGACATCGACTATGATATGGCCTGTAAGTTTTCTCCATTCTCTTTTAGCTAGCGATTACTCGAGATATAAACAATGACATCGAATTAGCCCCACTTGGTTCAAATTTTCCCTTCCCGTGCCGTGGATTTCCTCCTGGACCCTCTACAGCAAGCTTTAAGGCCGGTGAAACAGTACCTGTCTCTATAGTTGGCGGTGCACCACATGGTAATATACATTGCTGATATTGGTTTCTCTTCAGGTTGACATAAGGATAATATAATATATGTAAAGGGGGAGGGGATTGTCAATTCGCTCTATCCTATAACAATGGAAAGGACTTTGTAGTAATACAGGACGAATTTGGCTCTTGTCCCTTAGAGGGGCGGTACAATGTGCGAATCCCTCAAGAATCTCCCTCTGGCAAGGTATTTCTACTAGTATGCATAAACATATGAATTTGAATGTAGACACTAAACCACTGTTTCTAAAGGCTGTATTCGCATGGGCCTGGGTCAATGCTATCGGCAACCGCGAATATTATATGAATTGCGCTGATATTGACATTCAGGGAAATCAAGGCGGAAGGTTGACAGGAAAAGAAATGTTGGTCGTGAACTTGCCCGGAAGTCCGGTGATTCCTGAATTTGCGGGCAATAGAAATACGGGAGCAGAACTGTTCGCTGCGCGAAAAACCATCACAATTTCAGGTGATCAAGTCGTGGGGGAAGAAGAAAAGAAGAAAGGATCCGATTCGGCTACGGCAATCTCTCCTGGTGAATTATATACACATATCCCTGTAAGAGATCGGGAGAATGAATTCGCAGAGAGGCCTAAGCAAGAATCTGGTGTGAATTCTCAGGATATTGCAGCCGTCTCACCACAAGCAAACAACAATCAGGATAAATGCCATGACAATGAGGTCGCGTGCAATGAAGGTGCTAAGAGAAATGAGATTCGTATTTGTCGTTATGGGGAATGGATCAGTATGGAATGCCCGTCAACAACGGTATGCTACAGTCAAGGGTCAGCTGTATTTTGTGGTTATCGCAAACTTAGGCTCATTTAAGAGGAAGAAAACATATTTTTATATGAGAATAGCAACATAAATTCTTATTTCATATTCTCATATACATTTACCAACTATACTCCCCTATGTTATATCTAAGTTACCCTCATGCTTTATCCAATTTTCGTGTACGATAATCTTCGTGCTGTTTCATTAGACTATATATTTCCACCAAGGACTCATTTGCAACTATTCCATAAAATCTTCACTCTCCTACTATTCACAGTTAGTATTAAGAGAATTAGACAAGAGTACTTTTAAAATTAGACTTGAATGGTGCATAATCTATAATTGGGTAATGGGGTTTGTAATGAGGCTGGTGGAGTCATGTCGAGGTAATAATGATGAACAATGATTTCGTTTACCGAATTAGCACTACATGACTTAGAGTGGCATGCCATTGTTTTTGCAAGTTCAGAGTTCTGAAATCGTTTAATCTTAATCAATTTGGGATTATGCAGGGTCGGTTTATCCGGAGTCCAAGGAATTTATAATAGGGGTTTCCAAGCATTTGCGGAACGGTTGTGTACGAAAATCTCGGTTGAGGGGTAGAGTTTATAGCGCAATCAACTGGGTTCCATATGGATTTCTAATTCCCAGTACGAGAGTGGATGAGTTGGCATTGCGAATCATTTTTCCCATCACAATCTGACAAATTGACCGTCTGGCCTCATAAGCCATAAGCTTTGTGTCAGTATTAGGAAATTTCTGAAACTTATGTGAAAATATTCACCCTGACAATTCTGACAAATCCAAGCCAAATTATTCATCTTTCTTAGCATTTCGGCAACACAGATCGCATTATGGGCCGTGGAATTAAAAATCAAAAACTTCTATATAATAATCTCGTCCTCCCCCTAACCAGCTGCTGTAAATTTTTGCATTCCAAGCTCGATCCTAATAGAACTAATATAATGAACGCCCGCAACTCTTGTAAACAATGCGGTCAAGGACCCTTTGAGAGCTGGCACAGCTTTCTCAATCACCGGTGCATCCCACCCTAGTATCCTTGAGGGATGAAAGAGCTAACACAGCTTGTGAAATATCACAAATGAATCCTCATTTGACCCGTTGCGAAAAATCGCTATTTTCTAAGCTTGCGAACATGACTACCTCTCTCAATCTCCTACTGCCGACTAGTACACTTTAAGTGAACGAGTACACGAGTCCCTTCAAGAGATTTACCATATAGAAATCAGGGAGATTTCTATGCTTTTCCTAATATCATCATATGCTCAGCCATATATGCATCGGACTGTTTTTTTCAGTTTCTTGTAATTAGCCCATCCATGATTTAGGAATAAAACAACCCGTATTTCTAATAACATGAAAAAGGAAAATTTTTATTCCTTCAGAGGTGTTACATCCACTAAATACTACTTTACTGCATTAGTCCCTCGGAAACAAACCTAATCACAGCAAAAATTATTTATTCGAGTAGAATAAATAATAAATAATAAATAATAAATAATATATAATATGAATATGTAAAATGGGAGACTGAGTTTGATATCACATTATAGTCGAAGTGATATTGGGCGTATATACTGGAAATTACATGCAGGTGTTATTTTACAGTGACATTGGCGGCAATAAACCAGGCCCAACTGGTAGCCATAAGCGATAAAATCAGAGTGACGCTGATGATAGAGAGAAGGCGGGGCGACCGAGGTTTTTTCGTTTCATCACTAGATTCTGAGGCTTTTAGTGTCTCGAGAATTAACTTACGCGCTTTCGTGGACACCTCCATGATGCGATGGTTGTAGACGCGGTCGTAGAGCCAATATAAGACACAGGAGATGAAAGCTAGTATCGCCACTACAAAAAGCATAAGGAGAGCATGGTCATAGCGCCCCCCATCTGCGTCCTGTAGGTAGCCGATAAGCAGATTTGAAATGACCGTGCCAGTGCTGAACACTGCTTTGTCGATGCCGGTCCCGGAACCGACATACTCTTGAGGGAGGGCGAGCGAGATGGTAGAGCCAAGCGCCACGGGAACGACTGCCATAGAGATGGAAAAAAGAAGCAGTGCAAAAATAACAATGGCTCCTTTCGTCAACAAAAGTAGAAGGAGCGCGATCATCAGAAAACCTCCACATAATACAAGCAACGTCATGCGATGCCCATAACGGTCCATCCAACCGCCCACCATGGGCGAAATAATAACTGGCACTACTAGCGACACACTTGCAATCAAAGACGCCTGTGACTCAGACGGGCTATAGCGTTGTTGGACGAGCTCAGTGAGAGAGCCGAGCAACGGGTTCCAACTGGCACCGAAAAAAACCATTGTCAGTGGAACAAACCAGTAACCTGCGGGGAATCGCAGGATATTGCGAAGAGAAAATGAGCGCTTTTGCTGCGCGGAAATGTCTTTCGTTCCCAGAGAGTATAGGATGACGGCATAGGTTGCAGTGGCCAAGCAACTGAGCAGACACACCCCGAAAGCTACCCAAACCACGACATTGTAGCGTCCCGCTGCCTCCTTCAGGGGGATGGCTACCACCTGCGCTACGAAGCCGCTGAGATTGCTTGTGGCAATGAATACTCCGAAGGCAAGGCTGAGGGCAGTACCTCGAAACCAGCGCGCAAGGATAGTCTTCTGTGCCACCAGTGTAACCCCTGAGCCCATTCCGTGTAGTATGCGGCCCACAGTCATTAGTGCAAACAACCGCGTCTCGGACGCAATCGCAATGCACAAATTTGCCAGTGCTACCGAGCAAGTTGATGCTACGGCCACCGGGAGTGGCCCGAATCGGTCCATAAGAATCCCTCCCACCATGGGCATAAAAGTGCCCATCAGGAACACGGCCGACTGTGCAATACCATATTGCGTATTATTGATATCAAGAGCCTCTTTGAACGAACCCTTGAGCACGTAGAGCGTCTGTCCTGAGTATGCGCCGCCGGCACAGAAAAGCACCACTGTGACTAAAATCAGCAACTTCACAGCGTTAGGTGGGTTCACCTCCTTATTTTCACTTCTCTTCTCGCTTGAAGAGACCATTCCGGTCTCAACAGAGTCAACCTTTTCATCGTTTGTGCGTGTAGGAGGAGAAGAGTCAAAATGAGTTGAAGTTGAATTAGCATTCCCATTCATCATTGTCGTCATTGTCGAGATGCTTCCTAGGGTGGAGCATCCAGCACAGGGGCTAGAGAGAGGAGGGGGAGAAAGGCTTGGACCTTTGAACAAAGCGAAAACAAAACAAAACAAAGGTCACGATGAAAACAATAGTTGTTTCCCGCTTTTCAGCTAACAAAACATGATACGACCTTTGTTAGAAGAATTCCTAGTAGTTTTGCGCTACTCTTTACTCATACGATTCCATTCCAACTCCGACGAACCCTATCAGATTCAGGATGCGGCAATATGATGAAAATGCTTTTGCACCGTTACACAATCGGGCATAAGTAAGCCCATGATGATCTATTATCAAATCAAGATTTGGTTTATGATAAGCATACTAATAAGAAATTAAATGTTGCAGAGCTATTGGCAGCAATAACCGGAGTAGCAATTTTGAACCAACCCGCTTGTATTATGGACAAGCTGGCGGGGTTCCGGATGGGAAGTGGGATGATGTTTGCAATGGAGTTTTAGGAAAGACAGGTATCCTGACAACACAACCGATATTTAACTCAATGAGTTTCAAAGTTTCCGTAAGAGGCTATCTGATTTTTTATTTATTGTCTCAACTTTCCTGTTCTCGACTTTAACTTCTTTTTACTTTTCATCCTACTTCATTCTTCGCATTGTACGCGTTCTTATCTTGTGAAAATCAATCAATATGGCTCCCATCACTGTCATACCCGTCAGTCTTGACGCTCTTAACGTCAAACATAAAGACCTGGCCACAGCAAATGGTATCAACCCCCATCCTAACGCAAAAGCAAATAGCAAAGACGTCGCTCCGGCCGTTGCTCCCGAATACCTTACCAAAGCACGCAACAACAACATGGCTCGCCTGCTCGCCTGCCTTGTCAACGAGGGTTGGGGCAATGCCTACATCGCACCACACGCTCCTGTTGGAGCAACAACAAGTAGCCCCAGTGGACGTTGGATGCTAATTGCAAGTAGTCTTACCACACCTCCTCCCGCTCAGAGCCTCGAGACATGTCTGTGGGTGCCGCTCCGCAACATGCCCGTGGTGCAGCAGAACTCGGACTCAGAGTGGCCGAGAGTGACGTTGCTAGATCAAAACGAGTTTGCTTTCCCCGTATATCGCACAAGTAAGGTGACCCACCCGGCCGACGCAACGGAGCCGATGGAGGCCGTTTTGGATTCAATCGAGGCGCTAAAGATGATGCAAAAGTGGCACAACTGGTCCCAGCCCGAGGTGGACCAGCTCGCTTCTCAGCTTGCAAGTTCAATACGCAACCAGGCAGTTGCGTACACGCGCCGTAGTCCGCTCCCCCAACTTGGCAAAGCAACCGCCATGGATTGGGAACTGAGCTTGGTTGAGGGTCACCCCACGCACCCGATGAACCTTGCTCTTCACGCTGTCGATCCTTTGCCTCCGCTACATGATGTGACTCCCCTGTTGCGCCCCACCCTGCGCTTTTGCGTTGTGCCTCGCGACGAAGTGATCGTGTGCGGTGAGTTTGAAAAGACACTTGCTCCGTTGCTGATCGATGCAATTTACGATCGTGAGAACGAGGTGGCTGTGCCTGTTCATGAGGTGCAATTGCCCAACGTCCTCTCTCGCTTCCCCAATGCTCGGCTCCTCGATGTCGCTGTTCCCGCCACTGCGCAATCTTCGATTCGCACAGTGGTACCCGACACACTTCCCTCCATTTCCCTAAAATTGCCGCTGGGTATCGTCATGTGCACATCACTACGCACCCTCTCCAAATACTCTGCTTATCAGGGTCCAGCTTTGGTGCCTTTTCTTCACAACGTCATTGATGACCCGGATCTGCTTTTGCCTGTGGACGAGTTTGCAAGCTGCTTGCCGCGACACCCTAGCAATGCCGTTGCCAAGCATATGACCTGCGTGCTCCGAAGAGATGTGGACACCCTTGTGGCGCCCCGCGGTGAAATTGCATTGACCGCGGCTGCGTTGATTGAGCGTGATGTAGACGAGCAGTACGTGTTGACCAAGGTTTTCAATCTCGACACGTTCACAAAACGTAAAGCTTGGTTACAACGCTATATCCAGCTCGCCATCAAAGCATATATTTCGCCATTGAAATATGGCGTTGCTTTTGAAGGTCATCTGCAGAATTCGCTCCCTCGTTTCAAGCGTTGCCCCGAAACTGGAGAATGGGTTCTTGTTGGATTTGCGTACAGAGATTTTGGCGGTATTGAGGTGCATGCCCCCACGCTCCGCGAGACAACGGGCCTCACCTTGGATGTTCTCGACGAGAAGGCGTTTGTATTTTCCGAGAAGATGTCCTCTTTGTATAGTCTCGTGTTCCATGCGCTCTTCCAGTGTCATTTACACTTGATTATCCGCGCCTCCGACATGCACTACAATGGCGAGGGCTGGCGTATGGTACGTGAGGAGCTTGAGGCCACTCTCCCTCGTGATAGCGACATCTATCGTCACTATTTGCAGAGCCCTACTGCGGATTGGAAGTGCTATATTGGCATGAAACTTCAGGGCGCTGAGATCGACATTATGTATTCCAAGATCACCAATCTGATTGTCTACGACCGACCCTCCGACGAGCTTGCTGAGCAGCAGGATGACGCCCATGTATATACAGTGTCTCGTTAATTTAATATCCTCTGATTTTAATATCCATTTGTATATATATTTATTCTATTGTTATGTCTTGTTTCGAGGTAGTAGAAATAAATTTACACGATCTTTTTCTTAAACTTTCACTACGAGCACAAACTTCGCTTAGAGTTCTAGCACAAAAAAAATTTTTTATATTCTGAAACTAAGGTTCTTTCACATGGGTAGGCCTATCTCTTGGCTGCCCCACATCTAAACGTAAATAAATCCAGGTTCAAAATTAATCTCTTCGATGGGCCTGCTCTTCCTCAAAAGGAGAAAAGTTTGACCTTATCGATCTTGGACAAGCATATAACTTTTGGACGGAAAAACAAAGTAAAAACAAGGCCATTGTTTTAGCTGAAAATATGGTGTTGTTAGGGGCTTATTTAGAATATTCTTATAACAGTGCAGCTTGTTTATCGAGTTAAGCACTAGATCTTTTTCCTTCCTCTCACCACAATCGTACGATAAGTGAGAGCCGAAACCAATCAAATCCCAGTCATACATCAGTTAAGTCGGTGAAAATAATAACAAAGATCAGGCCACAAATTGTTCAAGCGCGGTTAAAAAATATTAAAAACACAGCGCTCCGATGCGATCCCGACTCGCCTGGAACATAAAATACCACGCGCTGCCTCCTACGACCCCTTGTTTCCGCAAGTGCTGTCTGCATTCACATCGCCTCCATCCCTAATCCACTCTAGTCCTCCTCCTTCTTCTCTCTCATTCCTCCAAATCCATTCCCCATTTCATATTCATCATGAGCCGACAGCCTAATGGTGCCGAGTCCGGCTCGGATACCGCTAACTCTCTCTCTCAAGAAAAGCCTCAGCTCATCAAGGAGGAGGACGGCACATACCCAACAGAGGAGGAACGAAAGGTCCCGTTGAAATTTAAAATACTAGCCCTCCTGTGTGCTATCTTCTTCTCGGCAGGAAGTCACTTTGCCACGAATGCATTGAACTCTCTCAAAACAGCGCTCAAGACAGAACTGGCAATCGACAATACCCAATATGGAGCAGCACAAGCTGCCCTCTATCTCATGAACACGTTGATCCCGGTGATGGGTGGCCTGATGATTGACCACTTTGGCACTATCAAAGGCTCCTTTGTATCTTCGACTTTAGTACTGGGAGGCAATATTCTGCTTCTCATTTCCGCATACGTTCGCAGTTATGGGCTTCTTGTGGCGGGACGTGTAATGCATGGATTCGGCTCTAGCATTATTATTGTAGCCCAGCAGACCATTTTGGGCCGGTGGTTCCGTGGGAGTGCTCTTGCCACTGCCCTTGGAATTCAGACCGCATCTACCAATCTGTTCGCTTACATTGCCCAGGTTTCTATGGTGCCACTCAAGGACTCTGGCTGGTGGGGCAACGGCTTTTGGCTCTCCGTTTCCATTTGCTTCGTCAGCTGGCTCACCGTGCTTATTTACGGATTTGTGCTGTACCGTTCTGGCGGCGAGCAAATTGGAAACCGACCCAAGCGGCCTCTTTCATTGCGCGATATCGTTCATCTTCCTGCCGCATTTTGGTGGATCCCGCTTATTATCTTTTTCTTTGGAGGCAGTACCTCACCTTTCCTTGGTTCCGTTATTGAGTTTGTGGGCAAGCGCTATGGGATGAAGGAACAGGTTGCTTCCGTCAACGGCAGTGTTTCGCTTATTGTACCTATTGTATTGTCGCCTTTGATGGGCGGATTCCTTGATCGGTTTGGTCATCGCACTACGATGGTGATCTTTGCAAGCTTCTTGCTGATACTCAATTATGCACTACTGGGCTACTCTTGGGCTCATCCTGTTGCTCCGCTTGTGCTATTCTCCATTGCCAATGCCGTTGGGCCCGTCGCATACAACTCGGCTGTAGCCCTCATCTTGCATCCAGACCTCGTGGGCACCGGCTGTGGGCTTGTGCGTGCTGCCTTTAGCGTTAGTGTGTCAATGGTGCACTTGCTGACCGGCAATCTTCAGGACGCCTATGGCGGATCCTACGATGGAGTCATGATCATGTTTTTAATTTTGTCTATCCTGACAACCTTAGTCGCCATTGGATTTGCCCTTTACGACCGCGCTTACTACTTCGGTATGCTCAATGCCTCTGTTGCTCGGCGTCTTCGTATCATCGACACTAAGCGTGATCAGCTTCCGAACACCAGCAGTGCAAAGAGCAAGGTGCCTCTGCGCTCCTACATTATCTGCGGCATTTTCCTCATCTTTGTTCTCGTTGCTTGGGCTTGGTTCATCTGGTCGCTTGTCGAGAATCCTACCAAGACTTTTGCTCGCTACAAATTCAATTAGTCATACTTTCCTTTCATTTATATTACGATATCTATTGTTTTTTTTTATTTAATTTTTCTTAATAAACAAATTTAATATTGGTATTTTTCAACGAGAAGAGTATTTAAAATCCCTTTCTTTGAACAATAGTGCCTTTACATGACATATCAACCAGAAAAAAATGACTCAATAAAATGGAGTGAAAGGGTCCACTCTACAAGATATTGAAGATAAACTATTCATTTAAGCTTGAGGTGTGAATAGATCTGCAAAGACAGGATCGCATCTATTCTATTCTCGACAGGGCCGGTTGCGCATTTTTGAAATGCTGATAATAGTGTCTCCGTCATACTTTCAGTGGCGAGATTTGGCTGCGATCCCACTTAGCGATCACTAGAGTGGAAAATAGTTCTCCACATTGCGTCAATTGGGGCGACCTAACCATAGTGTCAAGCCATCCATTAACTCAATACTTAGAAAAGAAGTAAGCAAAGAAGTTAAGCTTCGTGGAGAAACCGCGGGCTTCTATGGAAGATGGAATCTCTTGGAATGCGTTCTTCCCAACTTCCCCAACATTTCCCACACTTTCCTCTTGCGCACTAACTCCTTACACCATCCCCTAATAGAATAGAACACAGTCCGGGTTTCCTTCATCCTCCCGTCCTCTTCCGGATATATACAAGTGGAGAAAGAAGCTTAAAGTTTCTGTGCCTTGTTCCATGGTACACAAGGGCTTTTCCACAAACTCAAATTTAATGTTTTCTGAAGTCTGACTTTGATTCCCTGGTTCAGGTTAATCTGATGGTTAGTTAAATAAGCCATCTTTTTTGGAACAGTGAGAGCTCCGCTCTACCCGGAGTTCCTAGGTCTTCCGAAGAATTGTTTTAGTAAAGCATTTTGTGAACCACTCATAGGAGAGTTGCTAAATACGCGGCGGCGCTTAATGACCATAGATCGATGCACCACCAAGCATATCCTCTGGACAAAGCAGGTCTTTTGCTATGCTTGCGACTCGAGAGAGAAACAAAAATAGACGTTCAAGTCATCTGAATTGGCTATTTTCCGTTCCAGATATAACAGGGCAAGGCAATTAGCATGAAAATAAGGGTACATTCGTTGAGATCATTATTAATTAAATATGCGAAACATTTTAAATCATCTCAATTCATAACAACACACAAATTAAATACGCCTCCATCGCTCCTCCCTTTCCTCCATTATTCTATTTACCCAAAATAGTATTGAGCACCGCAGCCAATCGCACACCGGCTTGCGCAACAACGCGCTCCACAACGAGATTCTTTGAGACCTTGTCCCAATAGGCCCCCGTACTCAGCTCCGTGGTGGGGCTGTAGTTTTGCCAGACCACTTCACAATTCAATTTCCCGATGGGCTGCAGCCAGTGTTCGGGGCATACCGGTGGGGCATTTTTTCCGGCGCTTGGGCATACGCTCCAGGTTTTGGACTCCTTTTTCCACACCGTCTTGGTCAGATTCTTCACGTGATCAACAAAGGAAACCGTCCCTAGTTCACGCGATATCTTGGTGAGGATCCGGCTGTCCCAAACAGAGTGCAGACTTGTTTTGTGGCCCTCGAAAATGGCTGGAGCATCGTTGCCTCCCTTGAGCTTGCCGCACATGTGGAGAGGTTGGTGGGAATCGCCCATAAAATGCACAAGGAACCGTAGGGCCTGTTCGCGTTGATGGGCGTCTTTTTCGTGGGTCAAGCGATCTGTATAGTTGTAGATTGCGTTTATAACGTCGGCACCACCCTGCTTCCAGGTGAAAGTGCATTGCTTGGGGGGATCGTCATTAGGGGAATTAAAGAAATGGAGTGCGCCAGACCATGGCAGAACACCACGAACATGATCTATATGAAACAAAGGAAGTGGCAAGAAGGTTACTTTGATAAGAAGATAGAAGGAAGCATGTTTAGGGGCCTATTACCTGCCCAATTGGCTACCCTGTCAATATCCCATAACGAAATAAACTTCCATGAATGACAGATGCTATGGTACAATGAATAGATATCGACTTACGAATCGAGAGTTCCACCGGTGGAGGGGTCAAGGATGCTCTTGACTGCATTGGAAGCTTTTGGTGATAAATAACTCTGAGCAACTTGCGCAACAGCGATGTGACCTATCGATACACCATTAGCCAACGGAAGATCTCTCAAACACAGTAGACTTGCCATCGGCTCCCCACGCTTGTGTTTGGCCAGAAAAGGCGAAAATCGAAAGTAAAAAGAGTGCCGTAGTCTTGAGCATGCTTTGGAATTATAAGCAGGAGCGGAACAAGAAGGTATGAATTGAAAATATGGCCACGGTGTAGAAGGTGTTTAATTTTCTGGCACTATAAATATATATATATACTTGGAAACCTTGTACTTTTAAGGCTTATGACCAAGCAATTCCCTCCTGGGGTGGCTCACCGTCACACACAGGTTGCGCAAAATAAATTGCAAATCAGCACCTATTCATTAGCTTAAGTAACAACGGAACCTTTTACAGGCAGTCTTAGTTCTTTCTGGGCATAAATAGATGACTATGATAGCACTCACAAGCTTGGAATCGGTGAGCAAGACGTTTGTACATTCGCTTAGCACCCCTTTCTCCATACAGCGTCCGTTAGAGTTATTTTCTTCAGCTGACCCTCTTGCTGTTGCGTTTGTGATCGCGACGCTTGTAGGCACGTGGTGTTTGCTCGCATCATGGGTAACTGGAAATTGCTCACAAGTGGATTGCCTATGGTCGATTCTACCCGTGATCTACAGCTGGTTCTTTGCGGGACGAGCCTACTTGGAAGATCTTGTCCCATCCTCTCGAATGCTCCTTATGGCGGGGCTAGTAAGCGTGTGGGGCCTTCGTCTGACTTACAATTATTATCGAAAGGGAGGCTACCAGCATGGAGCAGAGGATTATAGATGGTCATACATCCGAAAAAGATTGCATCCTCTCATGTATCAGCTACTAAATTTAACTTTCATCTCCTATTTCCAAAACTATCTCTTACTTGGCCTGACGCTGCCTTGTTACATTGCATATCTGACGCGACACACGGCAGTCGCATTTAATGTAATTGACACGATCGCTGCCGGATTGTTTGGTTTATTCCTAGTCGGCGAGGGTGAGTTTTTGCTTACTATGATTTTGTCCGCACCTAGACCGTTCTATATTTATGCCTATTTTAGTTGTTGCAGATGAACAACAATGGCGCTTTCAATCCCGGAAACACTACAAGCTCGCACATTCACTTCCTTTATCACCAGGCGATGAGAAACGTGGATTCCTTACCTCCGGATTCTTTCGTTATTCTCGCCACCCCAACTTCTTTTGTGAGATATCCCTATGGTGGGCATTCTATTTCTTTTGTGTCGCCGCAACCACCCCTGCCACCCATTTCCTGAATGTTCGGATCGAATCTGTCCGCGATCTCTTACTCTGGCCCATTGCGGCTCCAGTGGCGTTGCTACTGCTCTTTGTTGGAAGCACTACTCTAACCGAGCATATAAGCGCAGAAAAATATGAAGACTATCATATTTATCGAAGAGCAACCTCCATGTTTGTCCCTTTGCCACCTAACAAGCGTGTCAAACTTGAATGAGATAACTCAATTATTCTTAAAAATTTCTTTGTTCATGGTTGAAATAATTTTCATCCCGACCACTTCAGAATAGACATTGCCTCACTGCGATGAAAACCAAGAGTAAATTTATTGAGAGCATCCACCATAAAAACGCTCGACAAAAAAAATACCACTATACAAGTTTTGTATAATAAGATATTGGTTGGAACCGGAAGAATACATATTTCTTCGATGCTTTGCTATCCCGTCCCCCCCCCCCCAGCGTGTTTGATAAAACATTTCTCGTTCGCCAGAGTATTAGTAGTAAAAAAGTGTAAACCAAATCAACGAAAGGTGCTTATATAAATATCACAATATATACACAGAGTTCGAGCTAGGAAAAAAAAAGAAACTCTTCTCCTTCTTCCTAGCCTATTTTCTAATCCCTTCCGACCTGTACTTGCGAGAGCCAGCGCGGCCCAAAATATTCGGGGTGCAGGATGATGAGCACGATTCCCAACGCAATCAGTAGCAGAATGCTGATGGCGCTCAAGATCCGATTGTATCGTCTCCACTTGAAATGTTGAGCGGTCGCCAACGACTTTGGAATGCCCATGTAGAAACTGCCCACCCACCACGCCAGAGGAAATAAAAATCCGGTGGCAAAGAAGTAGCGGCCCACTTGTTCTTTGGCGGGCGTCCGTGGATGGGTGGGCTCTTGAGTGGGATGTTCCGGAAGTCTGTCTTTCGCTTGCATTTGCTCTTCCATCACGTAGGGTGGATTGTGGGTTTTAGCGAGAGAAGATATTTGCCTATTAGGACCCAACTCTGCACGTTCCCCATATTTAGACCTGCGTCCTCTCTTCACTCCTTCTACTCCACTGGGCTCCAAACGCAGCTGCGCAACTAGATGATATGGGTCTATATGCGTGGATTCCTTATTCATGGGAATATCATACGTGTATTCACGCTCTGCCAAGGCTGCTACACATCCGCAGCTTCGCCTACCGCAGTATCGAACACGTGTTCCGCGAAGATAGGCACCTTTTGGAACCATTCTAAGCAGAGAAGGAGGAGAGAGAACTGTGGAGGAAACAGTAGAAGTGAGTGGGTCGACGGAGGAGGACGTGGGAGCGGGCTCAGCAAGGGTACACGAAGACTTAGTCTCAAGGGTTGAAAGCTTAACAGAACAGGGAGATATCACAGATGCAGATCCTGCAATGGTTAACCGTGAAGCGGTATCGGGGGGCACTAACTCTGAGATAGAAAGAGTTGAGCCGGTTGGAGTGGGTGAAATTGTTGACGGAGGAGATAGAGAGGGTGTGGGTGGTAGCACTTTGACTCCCATATGCTCTTCTTTCTCTCTTTGTGCGCCTTTTTGGTTTGCCAGATCCACGTCATCAACACCAGATGTACCCCATGTGCGCGCGCCTTTAGGTCTATCCAATCCACCCCTTTTACCCATATGCTCCCCTCTTACTCTACCTTCCAAGAGAATATCTGGCTTGCCTCGCTGCTTCGACGACAGCCACTTCTCACCCATCTCATCCTGTGATGAGTCCAGCTGTGTATCTTCGGAAGTTCCAGAAGAGCAGGAAGCAATAGAGGAAGTAGAGGATGACGAAGACGAGGGAACAATGGCTTTTTTTCGTCCCATATGCGTAGGGCTAATCCATTTTTCTTCCGAATCCGTTTGCTCTGACACAATGGTGGGCGATCGTGAAAAGGTGCGAGCAGATGAAGTATCTGATGCTGGCGGAGAGATTGTCCAACATTCTCGCTGGCTAATTATGAGCTTGCGAGCGGCGTCATAACTGGTATCCTTACTGTGCAAGGTGTCGTAAGCCATTGGATGAGACGGTTCATTTTGAAGTTGCATCGCCTTGACAGGTTGCTTGTTTGTTATATTGAGATTTCGCATGCCAAAGTAATGATTCTAATATTCGCTTACTGTAATGGGTATGGCGAAGCGTAGTAAGAAGAGTCAAACAGGCAACAAAAAGACACGACGACTGCTAGTTAGAGAGTATGAGGGGAAAGATTCATTACACCAACGGCGAGTTGGGTCTCAACGAAAAAGAGGGGCAATAAAGAAGCAAACGTATTCACAAAATAAAAATAAAAAAATAGGAGCTGTCATGAGAAAACCTCCGCTTTCGTCGCATTACTCTTTAGTCGTCAGTTTTTATTCTCGGGTGCTATATCAAAATATCCCCCTTCTCCCTATTGCGAAAATATATTAATCGATCTCCCTCCCAATTAGGGAACTCTCATCCAACCTTGTGGCGATTTTAATGCTGCTACATAATCATCTCGAAATCTACCGAGGCCTGCACCATTTAGTAAGCCTCGGGCAATTTTAGAAAAATTTGCGCCAGACCAACGGGATGGGCAAGCCAACATCCTATCGCGCGGGTAAACACGCCTTCGTAAGGCCCTCTGTATCATCGGAAACCTGCGAGCCGCCACGCATCATGGTTGGCCGATGTAGTATTGCTTCATTAGAACCCTCCGAAAAGCGCAAAAGCCGACTGGTAGTCAAGTGAAGGCTTAATATTGCGCAATTTCCCTGCAGTTGGCCCTCCTCCCCTAAACAACATTGGCAGTGGTGGCGGCTTGAAAAGGCAAAGTCCACTAGGATAAGAAGAGGTGCAAGTGTGTAGACATAAGCATGGGTATGTATTAATTGCATTTTCTTCTTGAAACTTGGGCGTGCTAAAGGAGTATCCAGTTGATTGTCATCGTCTGCAAATGGGAGTTAGGTTCTTCCAGCCAAAATAGTTAGTCGCGCCTTGGATGTAGGTGTAAATTCGGTAATTTCTACGCAGCCATTCCTCGCCAATATAATGTCGAATTTTTTTAATATGTCGGTCATGTTGCATTAAGGATGGGCTCGCGAATCGATTTGAATGCAATTGTTTTCTTTAAATTTTGGTGATATTGACTGTTTTTCTTTTTGGGAAATTCTCCTAACGGTGGCAACATTGGGTTGAAAATGACTCCAGATGGTACGTGGCTTGGATTTACATTCTTGATGACGTTTTGAATCTCTCAGTTCATAGAGACTTTTAGCAACTACAATCACGGAGTGTAAGATAAATTCATCAGTAAATTAAATATGAATTCCTCGGATGTGATCTCATCTGCAAGCGATAAAAGGCCAGAGCATCTTAGCCGTAATAACGACGATGGCGATGATGATTTCATCGGACACGACCAGGCCGATGAAGCGGTTCATGCCTATCCTTCACGCTTCATCCTCGATTTGCGCGGCACTCGTTTTGAAATTGATCGTGATTTGCTCATGTCCTTGCCAGAAAGTATCATGGTGACTATGTTCCCAGAGGGTTTTGTCTTCGGTCGGCATCACCTGCTTGATGATGAAGTTGGGGATGGAGAAGAATCCACGTTCTCAGAGGAAGAGCAAGTCACCTACGTAGATTTTGACCCTGAATGCTTGGAATACATCCTAGATTTCTACCGAAAAGCACACGAAAATTCCATTCAGATGCATCAGCAAGAGCAGCTAGGAGTGGAGTCTGCTGCCTATCCTGGACCTTTTTTCGGACGCACTGCCATCATAATTCTTAGGGAAGAGCTCGAATTTTTCGCAATCCCTCCTCCTAAATCCTCCTCCTCTTCCTCTGGCTCCGCTGATGTACCCCTACCAGACTTTTTTAACGACATCACATCTCTTAAGCTCTTCTGTTCTCAACATTTGCTCAACCAACGATCCATTTTCGATGCTCTCCAGCGCAATGCAAACAAAGAGAATAGCACAGCGGAACGGCACCTTATTGACTTGCTGTGCATGTCGGGATTCAATAGAAACTCAGACTGGGGATACCGAAAGCTGGACACCGGCCGAACAACCCTATTAAGTTTAGCATTGACGTTTTTGAGGACGAATGGCGATCCTACCGAGGTGGCCGCATCCCAAAAACTACTGCTGTTCTGGAAAAAACCTGCGGTAAGATATAGAACAATAAGTTATATGGCGTAGATCTAGGATTTCAATGCTCACCTCTCTTTTCCCTTTCTCATTTTCCTCACTAGCGTAAGGTGTGGTGGGAGGGCGTGGAGGTGCCTGCAGGTGAAAATCAGGACATTATGGTTCGGCTTTGGTGTCGGCGAACTTGGACGCTTGAATGCGGAATCATATAACGTGGAATAGCCTATTACTATGCCCCTATACATATCTGAAAGAGCTGCTTATTTTGTGTGTGATTTATCTGCTTTTGTGTTCCACTAGATTTCCTCTTTCTTTCAGCCTTATTCCTGAGTGACACTTTTGTATTATCTCTCTCTTTGTCCTCCATACACTGATTTTCCCACCCTTTTCATATTCCTAATTAATGTTTTTTTTCAACTTAATTTTCTTACTATCAACCCTATTCTCTTTCTCATTAATCGCTTATATTTTTTTTCTGTACAGCTATACAAGAGAAACTTTTATAATTGTTTTCATTCTTTGCTTTTTATAATAAAATAAAATATATCTTTATATTATCCATCGAATGGGAGAAACAATAGGCTGCAAAAGAGCTAAATATAAAAAGATAGACTTTCTCTATTATACAATGGAACAAGCCAGGGGTTCAACAAAAAGCGTCCATAAAAAAAATGTACAATGAAAATAAAAAATCAAAATGTGAAATACGAAGATGACATCAGCAACGACGATAGAAGAGCATATACGGCGTACGTCCTTCATACCCACCTCTTGTCCCACTCCTAGTCGCAACATAGGGTGTAGCGGGAGCCATCAGTAACGATGCGGGGCATGCCACTCTCACCACAGCATCATCATATTCGCGCCATTCATTCCCCACTTTTACATAGGCAATGTAGTGGCCATGACCAACACTCTGACCCACATGCACTATCACTCCAAAGAGCTCGTAAAGGTCCTGCGAAGATGTGCCTACGGAATGGCTACACCATCTCCCGAGCCGTAAATACTCAGGGGTGGGCATCAGGGAGGTAAGCTTGTCGGAAGGTGATGCAAACCGCTGCAGGTGGAAGCAGAGGACTGGGGGAAGCTTTGTTATGCGAAGGTACCGATTCGCCTCTGTCTTCGTCTGACAGGAATCACAGTAGTACTATATAGAAAGATATCAAATTTAGCGACAAGATACGAGTGATCAATACAGTCCAGTAGAGACGGCCATTTTAACAAGGCTGAGAGAGCAAGCGATTACCTTATTCTCGCCACTTAGTTTCTCGGTTGCGGTCCATTGATCGAGAGACCAACTAAGCGAGTTGCCCTCGCGCACAGGCACACTTAGGTCGATAAACTCCTCCTCTCTCTGCTTTGTCGTTTTACACTCTAAACAGTCCACATACTGTGTTGCCATCCCTAAAAAAACTTGGCGCGCGCGAGCGCAACCCGTCTCATCGGCAAAATGATTAATAAGAAACGAGATGAACTCGTGCACATCTTGCTGTCGACTGTTGGAAAAAAGAGAGGAGGATTTTCTCACTGCATTGACAAATGCAGTTGGACTAATGGGTCCAGAGATTTTGCCATTAGAGGACATTGAATCGGAAGAGAGGACCGCAAGTTCTTCGGAAAGTTTGACAAATTCTTTTAGAAGCACCATAGAACAATCTTCGACGACATCTTCAGAAGGGGGTGTAGCTATTGCACACATCTCCTGAAGTGCACTCATCAAAGGTTGGCAATTCCGGAGCACTTGCAGTGCTGAATTGATGTAGCTGCCGTTAACATTTAAATTAGTCAATATAATTTAAAAAGAATTTAATTGAGCAAAAAAAAATTACCAAGTGTTTGCAAGATTCATTAACCCATCACCTCTGCGACGCCTTTTTCTTGGCTCTTCAGCTTCCAAAGTTGAACGACTTCCTTGTTGCAGTAGTCCAGGCATTTGCTTTTTAACCAGTGTAGTTTGAGAGGATGAAAGTGTACGTTGATCGAGATCTGAGGTATTGTTCGATGCGCCATTTAGCTTCTCTTGTGGAAACACTTCCTCTTCGGCGGAGAGAGATCGAGATTTCGGTACATCAGCGGATAAAAACCTCTTGATCCCCACAGTCTTTCCACTAAGAAAAGGTTCCTCATCCTCACATTCAATTGGCTTTTGCAACAAAGTGTTGGATTTAGCTTGTTTCTCGTAGGTGCGAGACGGTAACCTTGTTAACTCGTTAGAACATGTATTTTCTTTGCCATGGTATGGTATGGTGGGATTGGATTTGTGTCGAAGCAGTCGCCTCTCCTTCTTTACTGAAGGACATACGACTGTGCTAGAATGATTGTGCTCCAATTCTTGCAAAGCTCGCGGAGAGGCAGGGGGTGAAGGCGGGGTTGCGGCCCGGTTCCTGGATCGGTAGGTATAGTAAATGGTAGTCTAAAAATAAAAATATATAGTAAGCTTAGTAATCAGATGAGAAAGTAGCAGCTAATGCGCCCATTCATACCATTCTGCAATGATTCGCGTCGAATAATAATGAAAATATAGAATGCGATTAAAAAAAGAAATTATTAAACCACGCTTTTTCAGAAACTGAAGAAAAAAATTGTTTTGCGCGGACGCGTTCGCGTTTTTCGCGTTTTCATCTTAAAAATAGACTTCCCATTGGTTGCAACGATCCAATTCTAATTCTGAAATGATCAAGTTCTCCGAGCCACATCTAGCAAGGCAAACAGAAAATTCTAGCCCTAAACGTTAACCCTTTTTTTTATACAAATCTTAACTCCTAACATCTCTTATAAAATTAGTCATGCCATCTATCACGGCAACAATAATTGGGATCGTCAATTCATCTAGGCCCTTAAAGCTAAAAACATCTATTCTACGAGAGAGAAAACTGCATGAAAGAGATAAAATAGGAGAACATGAGGCAGCTAACGCGG
>NW_027192194.1:1147530-1205373 GCF_041956535.1 Calcarisporiella thermophila
ACCACTCTATCTTTAATCATGTATTTTCATTCTAATCCCCACATTTATTAAGGATAATAGAATTATTACTTAATTGAACTTGTTACGTATATTTTATACAGCTGAACATAATTTTCGTAATTTGTAATCGCGAACGTTCTTTCTGTACGCTCCTATACATTTCTGTGCGTTTTCATCAAGCACACAATTTTTAGGGTGCAAATCTAAGGGTTGACCAGATTTATGTTTTATATTCTAAATATGTAAGCTGGCATTTCAATCAGTATAGTTTTGCTTTATTACTCAACAATGAACCTATATAGAACAGAGTTCTGTTTTCTACTGTTTTCAGATAGTGGTTGATACGTGTCAATTTTGCTCCAGAAACGATTCAATTTCTTTGGTTAAGAAGATCTTCAAATTTTATAAGCTGGTTTTTGAAAAATTCTATAGAATTGGTATTAAAAGTATAACCTTACAAAAGTAAAACAAGTGAAAACAAGAGTATCCATCCTCCCATAAACAAAAAACAATCCGCGGGGAAATAAAAAGATTTTAAAGGATATTGCAAAGGGAAATGATATATAGCGAAGTATATGTCTAATTGCTCTTTTTTTTTTAGAAAATGTAGGCGAGGATCTTTTGCCACATGGGCTCCGGAATGGCGTTCTCTTCCTCATCCTCTTTGGTAGGAATATACCGGTCCGTATCCAGATCGACCTCCATGATGGGAACAAATTTGGTGCGCTTCACGATCTTATAGACGGCATAAATAACAATCATAAGGAAGGGACCAATGTAAGCGGCAATAAATCCGACTACATTGAAAGGTGCCTTGAAGTTCTCCCAGCCGGATCCAAAGATAATCACGAGACAAACGAAGATGGCAAATAAGGGACCAAAGGGGAAAAATGCCGCAACATATGGAAGATCCTCAAGACGTCTGCCTTGGGCGAGGTATGCAAGACGGAAGCGGTAGTGCGAAGCTGCGATGCCGAGCCATGAAATAAACCCAGTGACTGAAGTGAGACTAACCAGCCATGTGAAAACATCCTGGCTACGGAATACGGCTGCAAGCATGCACAGGCAGCTAAGGAGCGTTGAGAAGAGGAGAGCGTTCATGGGCACACCCCACTTAGTAACGCGACCGAAAATCGATGGAGCCTTGCCTTCGTCAGCCATTGCGTACAATGTGCGTGAAGCAGCATACAACGAACAGTTTCCGGCAGTGAGAACCGTAATCAACACAATGAAATTCATGATGTGTGCGGCGACAGCCCATCCTGCTCGCTGGAATACAATTGTGAATGGAGCGATAGTGATATCGTTGTTGGCACCTGCCTGGAGTAGGTTGGGATCGTTACTTGGGATGATGAGACCAATGAGCAGGATCGATGCAATCATAAACACGAAGATACGGACGAACACAGTCTTGATGGCCCGGGGCACATTCTTGCGGGGATTGCGTGACTCTCCGGCAGTAATTCCGACGATCTCAGTTCCTTGGAAACTGTATCCTGCAACAAGTAGAACGTTGAATGTACCCAAGGCGCCGTTATTGAATGGTCCAGGGTCTTTCCAGTAGCGGTCACCAATCGTCTCGCCCCCAATTGCACCAGCATCAAGAAGGATACCAACAACAATGAAGACCATACACGTGACAACTTTGACGAGCGAAAGCCAATACTCAGCTTCTCCGTAGAAACGGACATTAGTTGAGTTGAGGACAAGGAGACAGCCTAGGAAAATTGCACACCAAACCACGCTATGGAGCGAAGTCGTCCAGAAAGCGATGACTAGAGAAGCAGCGGATAACTCTGACGCAAGGGTAACTGACCACTATCATAGTAAAGTGGTGCGTAAATTAGTTATTCATTTCCAAACCCATAAGCTATCGATTCAGGAAACTTACAGAGAAAAAGTAATTCCAACCCATAGCAAATCCAAGCGCCGGGTCAATAAACCGACCGGCATAATGGTTGAAAGAACCACTAATTGGCATATATGTCGCCATTTCACCTACACACATTAAAAAAGAATTAATAACCAATTAAAAATCAATCGAATAAGATGAAATTAACATATACCTAAACTGCCCATCATAAAGTATACCATCATTCCCATGAAGCCATATGCTATCAATGCTCCAGCCGGTCCGGCGACAGCTACTGAGTTTCCAGAGGCAAGAAACAGCCCTGTTCCGATGGTTCCGCCGATAGAAATCATAGCAAGGTGACGGCCATTAAGATGACGCTTTACTTGATTGTTCTCCTCTCCTTGCTTCTGGTGAGTGGGGAGAGTGCCTTTTTCATCGTAGCCAACGATGGTGGAGTTATTGGTGCTATCTGCAACAGTCTCCTCTCCGAGTGCGATATTAGTTTCTGCTGGCTTTTCCGATAATGTCATTTCGGGGTAATTTTATGAGTTGGAGCAAAGGGAAGGATTGTGGGATATCGTGGAAGGTAGGAAGAAAGAAAGTGGAAAATTATAGAGATTAAGATTCTATCCGGAATGGTAATGCGCAAGGTATAATGAGGTGCAATGACGGTGAACTAAATTACCCTCTCACAATTACGGTTCGAAAAAAAAAGAGGTGATTGTATAATGTCGAACCAAAAGTGACTAAAACAAAGATAACGAGGAAGAGTAAAAACAAAAGCGTTTTTAACTATTTATTCAGCAAACAAACCGAAATAAGGGGGAGCCA
Source organism: Calcarisporiella thermophila (assembly GCF_041956535.1). Taxonomy (NCBI): domain Eukaryota; kingdom Fungi; phylum Calcarisporiellomycota; class Calcarisporiellomycetes; order Calcarisporiellales; family Calcarisporiellaceae; genus Calcarisporiella; species Calcarisporiella thermophila. The sequence goes on from NW_027192194.1 coordinate 1,150,217, forward strand.
AGTAAGTGAAAGAAGTGTCAACAAAGTAAGTAAACGCAAAATTTTTCTGTCCCACGCTAAATTAAAAAAAGGTTTTTCACTTCCGATCCGACTTCCGACAACCAATATTAGACTTTGTTTATAGTCCTGATCTGAAAAAATTTTCTCCAAATCTTGATGACTCTGGATGATAATCTTTTTATGCATGCTTTTGATCCATGCTCAGCAAATTAGAACGTGGATGCAGCATCGGCTGTTGAACGCTTTTCAATTCTCCTACTGTTTCCGCCCGCTTTCAAACACCTCTCATGATGTCCTAGCCTCAAAGCATCCAAGCGAAAAATATTACCAGGATCGTTAACCAATCTTTATTAAGGCATGCTGAATCTCTCAGGAGAGAGTATGTACAATTGTCACGATTTCAAACAAACCACTATTCTTCTCGTATCAGCTACTTCTTATGCACTCCGCGAGTTTCCCCGTGTCAATCCTCTTCCCCGCCCGCGTCCTCGTGCCCTTCCACTCCCACCTCTTCCAGTGAATCCGCCTCTCCCTGTTCTTTTAGCGTCCGATGAGGCCACAGGGAACTTTACTAATTTCAAGTCATTCCGGATGGTTTTTCGCATTTGATTTTTCATTTTTCTCTCTTTCTCTGCTCGTTCTGCATACCTCTCAAGAGCGTTTGATGGGGCAGGAATTAGCCCAGCTCGGACCTTTTTCCTAAACTCACGCTGCTTCTTTGATGGTCTCCGTCGTTTTAAGGATCTAGGCAATGTATCAATATGGGGTGGAATAGTAGGGATGACGGTAACACGTTTTGGGAAAAAATGCCGTTCCTGTGTTAATTTTGTATTAGACCCTCGATTACCAGATGTGTAATTGCTTATGTCAGTTAGTTGTTACCCAAGGAATAGTAGATTCCTTTATTACTTGATCCGCAGTAATTGCGGCAGCCGTCAGATTTTGTATCCGCTCAGAGTCATCTAACATTTCGTACTCTATCTTTCTTTCAGACACATATCCTTGAGGAAAAGGGGAGACCTCAAGGGATATATGAGATACTTGATTTCCGGAAAATAGTCGAAATACTATATTCATGTTCGTTAAGAAGAAATAGCCTAAATAACATTATATGCCAGAACATTACCTTGCTCTTCCTCATGCTCTCCTTGTGTCTGTGTTGAATCTTCAACACCAAGCTTGCCTGAGAATTCTTTTGTTTCTGGGGTATCGATTGAATCAAATAAAAAAAATCTCTAGAATTTTCCTTCATAGATTAGAAAGATTATATACTACCTCCACTAATAAAATTCTGCATCTTTGCCTCAAGGGCACTAAGTAGCTCAACATTCACGTCATCCTCCTTTGCTTCAAAACTTTCCTCGTCTTCACCGAATAAAGAAAGACGGCTCACTACCTTAGTATCCGTCTCCAGGTTAGGATTCTTACTAAGAGGATGAAGTTAGATGCGTAAGATATTCAAAGCGCATTTTTATTTTTGTAAATAGGTGCAGCTGATAATCTAATTACTTTGTCTTGAGATGGTTCATGTGTGTTTGTATATGCAAAATGATCTCGAGTGAAAAATAGTTAAGATATGACTGCTTAATTTTGTTTGAAATAGATATCGAATTGAATAAAAGTCATGATTTCCAGCTGACCGCGAAAACATAGTTGCAAATCGATATATTTTTTAAAATCTCAATACTCAGTATCTCCTTTAAGGAAAACAGTAAAAATATATTGAGATGAAAACTACAGTTCTTACACTATTTCCAGAGGTATATGCCACCCTGGCTTAAAGAAAGAAAACTGGTTTACCGAGATAATGAATTTGAAAAATGTGCATATCTATATTTTGCTTTTTTTTGGATAATGTGGAAATTTTTGTAAATCGCTCTTTGTTCATTTATTTGATACTTTACTCTCCCTTTTCGTTTATTAAAACAACTTAACCACTACTTGTGTTTTCTAATCAAAAATTAAAATGAAGCTTCTTTAAACAAAATCCGCGCTAGCATTATTCGGCTCGCAAAGGTGGAAAATATCTTCTTATCAAGTCGCCCATACATTGGAAATTTATTTCACTATAGCATCTAATATTGTAAGAGAAGAAGTAAAGCGACGCTCTGATTCTAAAAGGCAATGGCTGCCCTCGTATTTTGAGTAAGAGAGAAGAGAGAAAGATAGTAACATCGATGACATCGAGTCAGCGCAAAAACTCAACCGATGTGAGAAAAATTTTTAAAGAGGAATACAACAGAGAATTTGACCGCTAATACCGTGAGGAGGGTAATCCAAAAAGAAGAATTACTAACTCGAGTGCGCCCTAAACCTTCTCTCAGCTGCGCACCGTAGACGGCGCCTGGAGTCCGCGAGAAAGCATTTAAATTGGATAGTGGAATATTGGAAACGAGTGGTGTTTTCCGATGAGACTAAATTAACGTTTACGAATACAACAGGAAAGCAATACTACTATGAGCACAAGGGAGAACCGCTTCGCAGTAGACATATCTAATTCACAATGAAACTTGTAGGAAATGGAGTGATGGCGTAGGGCTGTGTTACTGATCATTGCGTGGGAAATCTGCACCGTATCGATGAAGCGCTCAACGCTGCACTATGTTATACCATCCTTTCTGAAGACTACCTAGGTTCTTATAAGTATTATAGGATCAATAAGTTGAGGGTTATATTTCAGCACGACTATGATCCCGAGCATACCGCCAACGTTACGAAAGAACGAAGAACAATGGAATGAGCGCGTTAGAATGGCTCTTGCAGTCTCCCAATTAGAAAAACATAGAGAATGTCTGGAGCGAGTTGAGGCGAAAGCTCAGTACTTATTCAAGAATGCCAAGGAAATAGGTACGAGCTATGGGAAAGAGCAGGGGAGTGGAAGTAGAGAGGGAATTTATCAACAAGCTTTATGCAAGCATGCCCTAAAGGTCCCTTGCTGTGGTTTCAACCAAGGGAGGGCATACAAAGTATTAGTTAATAAATAAATAAAATACAATTTTTTAATAATGAAGCCATAATTCAATAAACAGCAATATATTGATATGCACACTTTTCAAATTCAGCACCCCAGTGAACCAGTATTTCTCCTTTAGTCTAGGGTGGCATATAGCTCTGAATATAGTGTAGGGGTTGCATTTTCATTTCAACCTATTTTCACTGTTCCCCTGAAAGTGATTACTGAAATATTGAGTTTTTCAACAAAGTATATCATTTTGTGACTGTTTTTGCCGTCGACTGAATATACGATAGAGTAGCTTCCTACTTCATCCTAATTGAAAATTGAAACATCAAAACATAGTATTTATTAAGTTTTATGTATTTTGCAATACGTTTGAGCTGCGTTGGTCTCTGCACACTTTTCCAACAATCTTATTTGTTCGGCTATCTCTTTCAACACACCGATTACAACTCTATTTCCTCGTGTAAACGTATAGGCTGTGTAAGGTAACCCTAAATCCCTGCAAAACTCTTGGATTAAAGGTCGGCATTTCCTTAGATGATGCTTGGGGATTCTAGGAAAGAGGTGGTGCGTCACCTGGTCCTGTAATCCACCGTGAACCCAATCTAACCACCACGGGCAGTCAACATCCATCGTGCTTTTTACCATGCGGTATGGGAACGCTTCCAACTCGGTGATCTCATCAGTCGACATTGCCATGTGATTCAGCGTAATTTGAACATGCAGAATAAGTGTGACCGTGTGTGAAATATATAGCCATACAATGCGGTGTAGCCAAGAAGGAAGATTGGATAAGAGAAAGGACATCCAACAAAGAAAATAGGCAATCCCAATAGTTTCGAGCCTCCGGAACCGTGCACCTTGCTCCGACACTAAGTAATGGATTGTGCGCGCATAGAGATAAAATCTCCCAAATGACAATACAATATAGTATAACCAGTGTTGCCTGACCACAAAGAATCGTGCCAATCCATTGAATTTCAATACACGATTGTAGTAACTACTTTGCAGGTTTTGCAAAAATCTCGTAGATATTGCGATGAAAGGGAGATGCTGTACATCCGGATCGTGTTCAGGCGAATTTGTGACGACGTGGTGCACATTATGACTTTTTTTCCACCAGCCAAAGCTGAGCCCACCGCAAAAGGATGCGACAACGATACCAATCACATGGTCCGTAGTAGAATTGCCTGTGACGGCCGAATGCCCTGTATCATGGCCGATGAATGCCAATTGCTGCCAGAAGATGCCAAGGCAAATAGCGCTGAAAATGGTTCCAATCCAACTAACTCCTTGTGGGTGACCATACAAAATCAGTAGACACGATGTAAGGAAGAAACCAATAATACGTAAAATGTCGCAAGTGTAGTTCCAGATGGAGTATTTGTACATTCCATATAATATCAGCTTCTTCTCTAAAGCCTGATATGCTTCAGATAAGTTTTTACGCAGTTTCTCTTTCTCCAAATCGTCTCTGCTTTTATCATCCAAAACGGATTTAGATATGTTGAGCAAATCATCCTGAAACTCTCCAACGCAAAATTTTTTAAAATACTGTTCGGCAACATAGGGTGGGTGGAGGGCCACGATGGTATCGGTTGCGTCACGGCCGTTAAGATGGAGTATTGGAAGCTTGCCACCAGGATGCCGATCTATCCATTTGTCGAGGCGGTATATGTAGTTATGAAAAATAATTAGAATTTCTCCTGTTCGAACACGCTCACGCAATTGTGACCGCGTAATAATGGGGTAGGATTGTAGAGCCGACTTCCTTTTACTACTCTGCATAGTAATTGTAGGGGCACTTTGGAGCATTGACATAAACTTCAGTTGTAAAGAGGCAAGATGTTTTGAAGTGTCCTGGAGATGAATCGGTCGCTTTGTTCTTAAGAGTGTCTTTTTAGGTATGTATATATATATGTTTTTCACTTTTTTGAAACCCAAAAGAGGCATCATAAAGCATGTACCTGTGTTGCCGACATGGAAATCCAAATATGGAAGCTGCAAATTTAGATATAAAAACATGGATATCTTGACTACAAAAACTAAAAAAAAATACAAAACTACCTTACATAACATGAAAAAACAGTCCCATTAATATGTCATCATCGTATGTCCCTCTTCTCTACCCAGTGCTATGTAAAATATCGTAGACGCAAGAAACACAGAATAGCAGAGGTAAGGGTATACAGGAAAAAAGGTAAAACGTACAGAGGAGCAATAGAATGTACAGCAGCCTCGAATTAAATGAAAAAAAAAGAAGCAAATAAAAACTGTTTATAGATAAATAATAGAAAAATATAATGTTCCAAATTTCTCAGATGTGGTATTTCTAGAAGGGAAAAAAAAATAGAAGATAGACATAACCAGAACAATTGAGTGTGTATAGACATAAACTTAATTAGGGTTATTGGCCGTCGGATATCTAACTCATGTGCTAGCGTCATTCCCAAACCACCCATGTTTTTCCGCATACCTGTTCGCTAGCTGGAGTCTGTTGAAGTTTACCGAACACGTCCGGCATCGAATAATCAGTCATGTATATTCGCATATTTTTGGCAATGTCTGCGAACCGCCATCTGTAGAGATACTCTCCACAAGGTCCAACCGACGCATACAGAGCGGAATGGTCTCGCAGAAGATACACTTCGTTAATATGACCTGTACAAGCTGATATATTTTGTATCACACTTTGTCCATCTTTAATTGCTTCACTGATACCTGCTTGTTTGGATGATGATTGCAGTTGGATTTCCAGCGAGTGTAGCAACTTGCCATCCCTTAGACTGTAGATGAAGATGAGATTGGAATATTCTCCCCATGCGATCAGGAAATAGGGTGTCATGCGAAGTTTGACGCGAGTACTAGTGAGATTGGCCGGGAGAAGAATATGGTGAACAGGCATTCCGCTTGCCAGCGCAAATACCACTATTTCAATTTGGGATTGGTTCTGCTCTTTCGCAGAGCAGGCAAAAGCTGCTAAAGTATCATTCATGGATAGGGCATACACCTCAGGTGCTGGCTGAGGCTTGTATGGCTGTGCAGAAGCCGCTTCCACTAACCATGCAGTCGCATCTCCTACGGACATGGTTCGAAGATCAAATACATATCGCAATCGATCATTATCCCAAGTGGTGTAGTCCCAAACTGCTAGTACTGGAGGCCCACGTCTCGGGTCCATCACCGTTACCATCAAATGGTCGTTCATAGTAAGATCGGAGAGATGATGTATGTGATGGAACTGCGATTTGAGTAAACCAGTGAACACATCATAGAGTTGGAGTGTACGGGTGTGCGTTGCAACAGCGATAAGATTGCCGCGATTGGGAATAGCACGGGTAAGCACGGTCTCATCACATATGATGGGGAATATATCCCCGCTGTGGGAACCAAGGAAATCGTCTGCCGTCTCGGTAAGGATCAAGCCAGGAAAGGTGCGGCCACCATGATGACGAATGTAATCGTCAAAAGCGCCCCCCCAACCTTCACTTGTGCATACTACGGTATCACCCACAAGACAGACAGAGCAATCGGCAACGCTTTCTGATTAATACGGGCATATCCTTAGTCAATCAGATACAATCCTTGAATACGCTAATACTCACCTTTGTACTGGTATTTCGTATTCCCAAACAGAGCAGTGGGCAAACCTCTTTCCGCCCTTAGGTCATTTTGACCTTCCACAGGTATATAATTTGCCGTAACCCATCCCGCCTCGCACGGTTTATCCTCTAGCCATTTCGCCAAATTCGAGCTCAGCTTCTCCCAGTCACGGCGGTTGGTTCCAGCACTCATCCAACTCGCGGGGAACGCGAGCCACCAATCATCGCCTGTTGGTTCATCGGACGTCTCTGCCACATCTTGACAAGAATATGTACCTTTTCCACTCTGATGGTGAGAGGTCAACCATTGTGAAGGATAGTGCTTACGGGGGAAGAAAGCTAGTTGGCGCCGCAACACAGTAGCCCATATGTAGTTGTAACGCGTAGCCAGGACATCGTGCCACTGACGACAGACGAGGCTAGCTTCGTACAGGGTTGGAGGATCAAGCCAGCAGAAGAAAACAGTAAGAATTTCTGGCTCTTCAAAAATGCGGGCCATCTTGTTAGGGTGGGTAAATTATAAACGAGCTAAGGCTAGAGGGAATCAAAATGGTCGCCCACTATTAATTAACGAGTATTAATTAACTTGGGAGAATTTGATAAAGGAAAAAAGGAACCGTTCCGTTTTTATTCTTCCCCCGCGTTTTGTTGCGCTTCCAGTCATATGACTTAGAGTTTTTTTTTTGCTTGGGGGGAGGCAAGATCCAGGATGAATACATTGCTGCGCTTCAAGCAGTCACAGCGACAATAAATCAAATAGAAGGAGCAAAAAGTAATTCGAGGAAAATCGATAAAGGAAATACATATTCATGGCATGGTCCTACCACTAACTCCTGGCGAATTTTCTACCATTTTACACCGCTGCTTTGCATCAAGTCGTGTCCGAAGCGCGTTTGGCCCCGCGCCTGCGTGGGGTGTAGCCCTGTCTGGGGGTGTAGACAGCATGGCCCTCTGCTACCTCTTGAGTCGGTATCTTCGTGCCAATTCCACACAGAAAGAGAACGAAAGGCAAAGGGAAAGAACAAATGCTCCATTATCCGGCATGGATTGGCTCAAACTCAATGAAAAGCATGGCCCACAAGAAATTCCTATCCCGTTGCCGAACCGCCTAATTGCTTTCACGGTTGACCACGGCTTGAGACCAGAAAGTCGGTGGGAAGCAATGAAAGTCTCAAAAACTATGCATAGATTAGGTACTGATCATTATATATCAATGGCTATTATGTCGTTTTACAATGACGCTAATCGGCATCATGCTATTATAAAAACTTCAGGAATCGAGCATCGTATACTTAGGATTAAGTGGTCGGAACGTGAAGGTGGCCCCACACCCTGCTTCCCACGCACCACGCAACTCGAGCAGGTAGCGCGTGAAGAGAGATATCGCCTTCTAGCTTCGGCTTGTAGTAATCACGGAATTCGTACGCTGTTTGTTGGACATCATGCTGACGATCAACTAGAGACTTTTCTTATGCGGCTGGCTCGCGGGAGTGGTATAGACGGACTGGGTGGCATGCAACGAGTATCACCATTTCCGGTAGCTGTGAATGTGGAAGCATTAGGCCTCCATGTCATTCGGCCGCTGCTGGCGGTCCCAAAGGTATTGGTAGTATAATATGAACACAGCATGAATAAAAAGGGTTAAACTTTGTGCGCGGTATCGATAGGAGAGATTGCAAGCGACATGCCAGGCTTACCAAATTCCATGGGTCGAGGATCCATCGAATGGCTCGATAGATCATCAGCGAAATGTGATACGCATGACATTGGCTGATATCAACGATCGATATCAGAGAGGCGAAGAGAAGCTTGGGCCCCTCTCAAGTGACGGGCTACAGAGGGTCCTCGAGCACATGCGAGTCCACCGCAATATTTTACGGTCACAAAGTAGGCAAAATAGTTAGCGAATCACTCTGTTTTTATTTTATGGATTCATTTGCTGTATTATAGTCGAGACGATTGTCCATAAACACGTTGAATTCGACGAAATGCTTGGGGTTGCTTTCTTAAACATGCCGGAGGTATTGCCAGAGGATCACTGGCTCCACCGCCCGTATCAAGCTCGTCGTATCATTTCTTTCCTTACGAGACTTGTATCGTGCAGTGAGCAGACGCCTCGATTAGATGCCGTCGAGCTCGTCTATTCTGCCCTACGAGAGTATCACTCGACCAAGGTGGCTAGACAAATTACAATCGGTCGAGCATTATTTTCATCACCTCGAAGCACTCGTGGTCTCCCCGGTAGATGGGTCATATGTCGACAATCGCCTTCACGATATGAATTAAAAGATCAAGATGGCAAAGGAGAGAATGAGAAAAAGCTGAGTGGGGATTTGTTTGTTACGTTGAATAGCCGCTCCCACGTACTATGGGATGATCGATTCTTCTTGAAAATGGAACGGCCTCCTGGAACTCACCTCGAGCTTCCGCCCCCTCCGTGGAGAGCTAGGCCACTGATGCCAGAGGACGTACCCAAAATTGAACACATGGTCGAGAACGATAGTGTTGCCTCGGCTGCATGGCAGAGATATTTCAACCTCGTGCCGGCCTCGGGGCGTTATGGATTGCCCATTGTGGTGGGGGACGACGAGAACGGCGAAGGAGAGAGACTGATTGCTCTGCCCACTCTAGGAATCCTATTTAGTGAACTAAGCCCCTCTCGGATATTGGAGACAACATCGTCCCAAATTCAGGAGAAGCCGCTACCTCTCGCACCCTACTTTTGTAGCGTGCGGTACAGGCGGAGAGTGCAACTTTACACGAGTGGTGTCCGACTACGCAAGCCGGACTACAGACGACTGAGAAAGCTTGCAAATAAAAAAGAGATTTGATCTTGTTCGACCTTGTACATAAATAGATTTAATATATAGCATTTGAAATACCCGCAGGATTTTTTTTTTTAAATGTCCAAATTTGATAATTGGATTTATTATGAGGATGATCTAAATAGAATTTTATTGTATCATTTTGTGAGAAAAAGTTTAGTTCTTCTCGTAGACGAGCTGGTTAAGGAGGGGCTTGTGAGAAACAACACCGTTGGGGAACCAGAGGGCAATCTCCTTCTCGGCGTTCTCAACGGCTATATGGATGAAAAACGCTGGTAAGTGTCTGGAAAATAAAACAAAATTTGGGTAGAGATAACAAACCATCGGAGCCGTGGACAATGTTGCGACCGACATCAATGCAGTATTCACCACGGATGGTACCGGGAGCAGACTCCAAGGGCTATGGTATAATAGCGGATTAATTAAGCACAAAGAGCCGCCCATATGTATTAATATAGAATACTAACGTTGGTGGCACCGATGATGAGACGGCCTTGACGGACAACATCCTTGCCTTGCCAGACCATAGCGACGACCGGGCCGCTCAGCATGTACTCAATGAGGGAGGGGAAGAAAGGCTTGGAGCGCAGGTCAAAGTAGTGCTGCTCGAGGTGAGCGCGAGTGGGCTTGACCATCTGGAGAGCAACGAGTTGGTAGCCGCGCTTCTCGAAACGCTTGATAATGGCGCCAACAAGACCGCGTTCAACGCCGTCGGGCTTAACCATAACAAAGGTGCGCTCCATTTTTCTTAAGTTTAGTGCTTTTGTAGTGAAATTGAAAAAGCAAAAGAGTTGAGCTGAGAAAGCGTAAAAGAAAACAAACAAGGGGGTCGAATTTCAATATAAAGAAAAAAATTTTCGCGACCAGCCAATTAGCAACTCTCTCTTCAAACCTTCTGAAATCTTCGAGCGGTCACTAAGTCAACAAAAGACAGTCATTCTTGTCTCGACTTCCGAAAAGAAGCATAGAACTCGGTAATGGAGAATACATCCTCTAACCAGTCGCAGACACCTGCCGCAAATGAACCAGTAGAAGTGAAGACAAATGCGGATACGGCTTCTCCTCCTCTGTCCAAGAATGCACTGAAGCGCTTGCGCAAACAGCAGGAACGCGAGGCAAAGAAGGAAGAGTGGAAGAGGCAGTTAAAGGAGAAAGACAGAGAAAAGAAACGGAAGAAGCGCGAGGCAATTGCTGCTGGTAATTCTTGGGTTAACAACTGTGCGATACAGCTCCTTGTCTATTTATCTTACGGAATATTCTTTTAATATAGGATTGATTCCACCCCCTCAGAAGAAGCCGCGAATTGTACAATCGCCTAGTTCAATGCGAGTAGTTATTGACTGCTCCTTTGACGAACTGATGTCCGAAAAAGTACGTTAACGCAGACCTATGAATATATGAACATTAAAGCTTACCTTTATTCATCAACACCTAGGAGATTTCATCTCTTGCCAGTCAAGTCGGCCGCTGCCATGCAACTAATCGCGCCTCTCGTCATCCTTGCAATGTTTATGTAACATCACTCAATGGACGCCTCAAACAGCGTTTCGAGACATCCTATCGGGATGCAGAGAGGTGGCATGAGATCCACCTCGAGTCCCGAGGGTTTGACGAGATGTTTAATAAAGAGGAACTGGTCTATTTAAGTGCAGATGCGAGTGAAGTAATAGAGGAGTTGGATGAGACAAAAGTGTATATAATTGGTGGTATCGTAGACAAGAATAGACATAAAGTAACTGTGTTTAGAGATCTTCTCCCATAGCGCTCCAACTTACATATATCATTATATTCTTGGTAATTTTAGGGGCTCTGCTTTAACAAAGCCAAGGAGAAGGGGATTAAAACAGCACAACTGCCAATTGGAGAATATGTAAAGATGGCTACACGGAAGGTGTTAACGGTGAACCATGGTATTTTCATACAATACATCTACTTCTATTATTGGATCCTTAATTTTGCAACCCCTTTACATTAGTATATGAAATTCTCATGAAGTGGCTTGAGATTAAGGACTGGGAGACGGCTTTTCTTAGTGTTATCCCCAAGCGAAAGTTTGCAGAATTGAAAGGAGGCGAGGATAAAAATGCGGAGGAGAATGAGGTGGAAGAAGAAGAGAATGAGGAGAGTGGAGAGGATAGGAAGGAAGGAGAAACAATTGAAGAGGGAAGAGAAGAGGTAGAGGAGAAGACGGATGAAAATTTATGAACTTTAATGCAGAAAATTAAACTTCCGAATATACTTGTATAGATCTGAAATATCAACACCTTTTTTTTTTCCCAAATCATTACCACAACATCTTTCATTCAACTCTAAAATAGGTCGTGACTGCTTTCATTTTAACAGTCATCCAAGTGTTTACACTGAACATTCTAACACAGAAATTGGAAAGTGTAGAATATGATTTTCAGCTGTTAATCCGTATTCCATCATGGCAAGAAAAAGATCCACATATAAAAAACCCCAGAAAATAAACCGTGGAGACGAGGACGAGTTTGATGGGCCTGGGTCTAAAATAAAAGCTATTCGTACGTGGGACGATGTAGAGCATGATTCTGAAGACGAGTGTAAGTCACTATATCCACTAATTTATATTAAATCTTCAATCCTAAATCCAATTGCTGCCATTAGTTTTCGAGAAAAGGGATAAGATCCTACTAGAAGATGAGGCTCCACAAGCTGATGAAGACGAGAGCGAGGAGGAAGTTTTTGGGATCGATGTTCCCGACAGCGATGAAGAAGAAGAGGAAGAGGAGGAGGAGGAAGCACCAAGTGGCGAGAGCTCATCGGCGGAGGATGAGGACGAGGCTCCTGACTACGACCGTGCTTGGGGTTCAAGCAAGAAAGCATACTACGATGCTGATGAAGCATCGGATCTTGACGAAGCTAAAGAAGAGGAGGCCGAGGCTTTGCGGTTACAAAAGAAGCGGCTGACTGCAATGCAGGAGGAGGATTTCTTGGATGAAGAGATTGGATGGACGAGTGCATCTTTAGAGCGTGATGAGGAGGCAGAGAGAAAATTGGTCGAGGATTTTAGTAAGGACCTGGAGGATGCCACATTTGATGTGTAAGTTTATAAAGATAGATACTCATTCGTATTTCCCTAATCTTGCTAATCCATTGTTTTGACCCCATACTTCCAGTATGACCGAGAGAATCGAGAAGCGCGCCGGTTCACAACTTTCCGCTGCAGAAAAAGTTAAAATTCTCCAGAATGAATCCCCTGAATTGATTGAGCTTTTGGGTGAATTCAAGGAGAAGGTTAATATAATAAACGAAAAGTTGGCACCTATATTAGAAAAGTGAGTTGCATCGGTTTGCTCTCTTATTTTCATTCCACTGCAGAGGTATTAACAGGCTCATGGTTTTTTTATTTTGCCATAGAGCAAGGACAAGAGGCATCGAAAAACACCCCATATTAGATCTCATACGCTTAAAATACCGTGAGTGATTTTTTTTCCAACGTTTTCACAACCATCTAAATTATTTCATTGAATGTTCAGAAACCCTCCTCAATTACCTCACCAATGTTTCGTTTTACTTTGTACTCAAATCCTCCGCCACACAGCAGCTTCGTGAACATCCCGTGATTGATAGTATGGTTAACCTGAAAACCATGCTGAACAAAATTGAAAAAATGGAGAAGAAATTAAAGAAGCATGTCACAGCATTCATGGAAGAGCTAGAGAAGGAGCCCACAGAAAATGGAACCAATGGTAGGATGCGGATATGTTCGATAAAAACTTCGTAATGTTGCTTATACGAGAGTTCGCTTTTTTAATATTAGGCGTAGACGAATCCGATAAACCAAAGAGAAAGAGCAAGCAAAAGGCAAGCAAAAATGGAGTTAAGAGCAAAGCCACCAAAAAGAAGGCATCGAAGGCTAAGGTCGCCTATGAGGATGCCGAGGGGAACGAAGCAGAGGAGGAAGACGAAGATGAAAGCGAAGACGCACTCTTACAATATGAAGACAGCTTCAAGAGCATGAAAAAACTAAATAAGAAACGCAAGAGGGTAAATAATTGGGGAACCCGTTATGCATATCAAGGGTTTATGCTAATTGTCTCGTCTTAGGATGTAAACGATTTCGGTGATCTTGAAGCCATGGATATGGTCGATGCTGAGGACAAGGCTCAACGCAAGAAGTCCTTACGTCACTACGCAAGTAAAATAGATCAGGCCGCGAGCAAAAAGACACTCAACCACAAATACCAAGGAGATGTCGATATCCCGTACAAGGATCGGACACGTGCCGTGCAACAGCCGTCCAAGAAACGAACGGAAACCGAGCTGGATGACGAGGAATGGGATGAGGTGGACTTTAAGGACGCGGCCGCTGCTCAGCATAATAACGAAGAAAGCGATGGCGAAGACATGTATGAAGCAGTTGCTTCGTCCAAACGTGCCAAGCTGGCAGCAAAACGGCAAGCTGCTGCAGAATGGGACGCGGCCCACCTAGCGATGTATGACGATGAGGCTGGACAGTTGCCCGATGGCTCGAAACGACAGGTCGACTATGCGATACTCAAGAACAAAGGTCTCACTCCCCATCGCCGTAAGGAACAACGAAATCCGCGTGTTAAGCACAGGAAGCAATTCGAAAAGGCAAGCAAGAAACTCACCAGCTTCAAACGGGTCTACAAGGCACCCACCGGAGCCTACGGTGGTGAAGCGACGGGTATCAAGACGAAACTCAGTCGAAGCGTGCGGTTTAATTAATATCAACTTTCTTTTTTATTTGTTTTGCAAAATATGAATAAACACGGGGGCTTGAAGCCCGCCCTACAACTATGAATTCTCTATGAGCATTTTATTGTGAATACACTCGCACAGCATCCATCCGCTCCTAACCACATTATCCTGGACTCTGCGGTCATAATGTACCACAAAGGATTCTGAGATCACCCAAGGACTTGAAACTATATCCTTAATATTTATTCTTTCTAGTGCTCTTCAGTTGATAATACAAATATGATATAGAAATGGCACGCACACACGCACACACGCACACAAAAAAAGTTATCGTGCTGTCACATCCTGTAGTCCCACTGATCGCTTCCGACGCTCTTCCAATAGGTCGATGTCGCTTGTGACGTTGTCGCCCTCGGTTACCAATAACTTTGCATTTCTAAAGTTGACTTCTGAGGGATCATTCACAGACTGGGTGGCGGTGAAGTGGAGCAAGCCTGCATCTACAGCTCCAAGTTAAATTATTGCTTTGTACATTGAAAAGGGCATCCTCTTACTTGGCTCTTGGGTGCCATCTATTCGTGTTGCTCGTCGTGTACCCACCAGAATGAGCTCCCCTTCAGCGTCGACATGATCTTCCAACCAGATATCGCCCTGATTGGCATCTCCTGTAGGCCGTCTTGACCCCAATATCCACTCTATAGGATGGGTGCTGAATTGATGGGTTTGTCGCGTAAACCCACTACTTGTGATGGCCACTCCAGACACGTGACTTGTCATCTTCACTTCTCTAGATAGACTACGGTTAGATTGGGAAAGAGGTGCAAGCACTCTAGGTGAACGAACCTTGCTCTATATTGAATGTCCGCCTTCTTTACGTCTAGTGGTAGCCCAAGTGATGGCTTTACGATAGGGGAGGCTAGAGAAATGATTTTTGTCACGAGGGCATCTAAGCAACCAGAAAGTTACATCCTTTTTTCATCCAACCGCAACTTGTGTATAATGAAAACCTTTTAAATCCTCAGGTATCGCTTGGGGGTTGGTGCCTTTCTTCTCCACATGGACCCAGAGTGGCACGAACCATGTCTTCCCACAACTTATTTCATACGCCCCATAGCCGGTGTATCCTACGGCAAGAAGAGCAAGTAATTTTGGAAATTTCGGGGATCGTATCTGATGACGAGGTAGAGTTATTGTCGGTGGATGCGTGCTAGAATGTCGGCGAGTGATTAATTGCAAGATGACAATAGAGCGGGGGATGGGGTGCGATCGTGGCAAGCATTTTAATAATGTCATGTTTTACAAAGAAAAAGCTCAGTCACAAGGTCTACTTCAAATTTATAAGCCACGCCTTGATTCTCTTTTCTTGATTCCTAAATACTTTCATTGTTTCGAGTAGTTTTCCATTTAATGGCGAAAGCACCGAAACTCTCACCCGCTGGCTATCGGTAAGTACACCTCTTTTATTGCTTTCTATTCTCCTTTCGCTCCTATCTGTTGAATGTTTCCATTTTATTGCTTGAATGCATCTGGAACTTTAAACATGAACAACCGTGTAAATTTATCTTTCTCTATTCTTGGCTTTGGGATAGGCTGCGTATGCTCATGGTGAGCGCCCCTATATTTGTGGCAACCTCTTGGATTCTGTATAAGCGATGTAAGTTCATTTCTTGAGGCTCTACTTATAGCTATTCTCATTCGCAGTGCAGAGATCACTGATTTCATGCCCATTCTCTCTCCATTTTCTACTCTTTTATTTGCAATGCGCTTTTATTTGCTGCTCCATTTTATTTTTTCCGGATGTTTCATATTCTCATGGGCACTGTTTTTGTATAGTGGTACTGGGTGAGGAACGAAAGTCCTTTGAGGGTCAAAAAAAGCTGTAATCTATAGAAGCAGTCCTGTTTTTGGGTTGGTGTCATATCAATCCCAGTCACAACACCTGCCACTTAAATTCTTAATGCAACCTGGGAACCGCGCTTCGAAAGGGGCTTGATATAAATATTTCCTTCTTCATTTTCCTACTGTTGCAACCATTAATTCCCTAGCCTATTGCTTCTTCTCCAAAAAAAAAGTTAAATAAAGGCTCGACAAATAAGGCGTCTGTCCATTGGGCTCCTAACCATCTCGGCAGTAACATTTTTAATCTATAACTCTTTTATTGTCTCACCCTGCTCCCCTACTTTTGTGCTCTCTCTTTTACTATTTCGCTTACCCCGCCTCCCAATTGGTTCGAATCGCCAATATCCAGTTTGGCAGCTAGATAGAGGTATAGCTTCTTTCTTTTTGATGTCTCTCCACGTTTTAATCGGTTGCGCTAATATTAACGGGCATATTATAAAACCTAGCCCATAAAACGACCCTTCTCATTTAACTAGAGGTAAAATCGGTTCTCCATTTAGATCATTTGAATTGGCATTGAAATCGCCCATTTGTGTTCACAGGACAGCATGATTGCAAGAAGATCGACCGAGCTGGATGTGAAACAAGGAATTCTTCCCCATTCAATTGGTCAACAAGTCTATGGTGAGTAGTAGCGTTTCTCTTGGAAAGGATGGGAATGCGCCTTCAACCCCAACGTTCAATTAGGTCACGAACGTCTTGATGACAAAGAGAAGTGGAACCAAGCAGAGGTATACTTTATTTCTGGGACTGTCTCCATTTCTCCGGGTATAGAGTAATCGATGTATTCTTGATATAGAACTCGCAAGCACAGGAATACAGCTATCAGACTGATGTTAACAAGGACACCCCCTCTAGAGAGTCAGTGAAGCCATCGAGCAATATTAGACTATCTATCCAACCTAATCCACCATTTTTGTGTACTTGTAGCTCGGTAGCACAGGCCAATGACTCACAAGCTTCTTCCACCGCAAGCAAGAGGGAGACCTCGCAGGATCCTGTCCGCCAACACTCCCAGCACGAGCCGAGCAATGAAGAGGGGCCCCGCCATCCTCTGCTTGGCCGTGACTCGGACGAGCCCGTGGAGAACACCCCCTATGCGGAAGCCTTACCCCACGTCCAGGGCGATATGGATGTGCTCCAGCTTCCTTCAGAGGCCGATTTTGATTCGATGGAGAGGGAGGAGCGAGAGGGGCTGTACCGGCGGATAGTGGAGAGGATGGAGGAGCTGCGGGAAGAATTTCGGCTGGTGGAGAGGCAGATGCGACAGGTGCGGAAACAGCTGAGACGCCGGAAATGGATGGCTGGGCATAACCCAGCCGCAGGTGAGGTGGTCATTGGCGGGACTGTAACACGGGCGATGAAGAGGAAGAAGAAGACGCGCTGAAGAAAACCGCCCGGGTCTGTATATTGATGAATGTCTGTCCTTTTACTATGTTAATATCTCAAACCAACTTGCACTTTTTTGCCTTCTATCTTTGTAATTTTGCACCATTTTTGTTTTCATTGCTGCTGCCTTTTTTTTTCTTTCTTTCTTAGATGAGAATAAACGAGGATATTTATTTAGTTTTATTTTCCCTTGTGCAACAACTATACACCCTACACAGGATTACATGATTATTTGTGGGAAGTGGGGAGGGTAAAGAGGCGGGATTAGCTAGATAGCCACGTAGTAGACAGGATATATACAAAACAAGAGACCAAATACAAATACAGCCCAACCCATCAGTGCTCCGCCAATACGCCAGCTAGCACGTCCCTTCGCTCTTCAAAGAGCCGCCGCACCTCCCCCAGCACGTGCTCCTCGTCTCGACTCAGATCCGGATTCCAGGCGAGCAGCTGACGTAGCATCGCGTGCTCTCCTCGGCTACGGTGCTGAAGCCAGAGCCGCGGGTCAGCGCCGGGGTGGCTAAAAGCAGGGGAGGAAAAGGGGGCAGCGTCCACGAGCAAGCGGGTCAAGGAGGTAAGGAGGCAAGCGGAGAGCGCGGCAAGGAGAAGGAGGATATGCGTGGGAACCGGATCGGGCATTTTTCAATAGAATTTGGTTGCTAATGAAGAGGAGGAGGAAGAGGGGCCGGCTGGATTTGCAAGCATAAAACAGGGGATATGAAATCGGGGTGGTACTGCTGGCACAGGAATTATGAGAAGGAGAGGGGTCGTGGCAGGGCTCCAAAACGGCAGCGCTTTTCGAGAGGAAACGGGAGAGGAAAACAAAAGAGAGCTGGGGAAAAGAGCGTTTACTTTAAAGGAAACGCTAGGGGCAGGCCGCCCATAAGCAATGTCCATAAGGTAAAACATTGCAGAGATCCTCTAAATTAAGCTCCTTGCTTACAGCATCTGCCGGGCGGGCGGATGCCCGCTTCAGGCGGTTTTCCGTGAGAAGAGGTGCGCGGCGCGGGCTTAGGGAGGGCGTGCGGCCTTATTTGCAGGCTCTTCTGCACACTTCGTCTCGCGTGAGCCAGGGGCTCGAGAGGGCACGCCAGGGCGGGGCGGCCCCATGGCACGAAAGGGAAAGAGGGCACGCGTGAGCAGGCGTTTTTCGGAATTAGGGCTTGCGCAAGCCACAGTGTAGCATGGCAGTGCCAGGGGGGGACAAGCGAAGTTAGTTTATGGTTGCAGCGAATGCAAATCCCCCCTGGCGCCATGCGATCAGAGGGCGATTCTGAGTTGTGGGCATCTGCGCGCATGTGAGTGGCTGGCGGGCATTGATAGGTAAAAGTTCTGTTTTTCTGTGGGTTTCTGAAATGCGGCACAACTGGTTGCGATTTGGAGATGGGCCAATCCGGGCCGCGGGCGCGTTCCTTCTAGAAGGGAGGCCAGACTCCGCGCCTGCGGCTCGAGCGGATCCATGCGCTGACGCTTGCCAGGGAAAATAGCGCAACCGTCGCAACCTTCTATACGGAACCCCGGGCGCCGTAGCCAGCTCCCGAGCTTTCTAAGAATTCACACTTTTTCTTCACGGCGGCCTCGCTGGGGCAATATAATGCACTGGGTCTCGACCTGCTTTTCCCGCTTTCCTCCAAAATCGGCTCCCGTCTCCCTTGTGCTTCCTCCCCAAAATTAAACAGCCCAAACAAAGAGAAAACACTTCTCTTTGGCCTCCTTATATTCCACCCGCTGTGCCCGAATTCTCCCATCTGATTCCATCCCAATCTCCTCGCCTCCTTTTCTCCTCTTCCGCCTCTCCCTTCCTATCCCTTTCCCGCCGCCCCTCCATCGCCCTGCTTTAGCTTAACCCATACTGGCATCGTGCTCAGCCCATACCCATCCCCCCCCACCCATTGATACAGTACACGTCTAATTCATTAAACAAAAACGTTAATTCCCCCGAATGTCAACCAACGAGGAATCAAAGCCCTCGCAAGAGGTGTCGCCAGGAATGGCACCAGAGGCTTCATCACAAGACACGGGTAACCATGTCGTGAACATCGTCGCCCCGGCAGAGCCTATTAAGGAGGAGGCCGGCGCACCTCATCCCTCGCCATCCGAGGCAACTCCTTCCGACACAGCACCTTTTGCATTTAGCATTTCACAACTTCAAAACCTCTTGGATCCTAAGAACATCCAGCTCCTAAAGGACTTGGGCGGTCTACGAGGCATCATCCGCGGCCTCCATACCAATGCTACCCTTGGACTGGACGTACGGGAACCCACCCATCTTCCGCCTGTCAGCATTCAAGATATTCTACAAGAAAACACTACATCTGGTGTAAATAGTTCAGAGGTGGAGAAGGAGACGAGAGTCGACGTCGGAGCAGTAGCAGCAGCATCAGACCTAAGCGAAAAGCTCAATGGTAACTCCTCGCCCAGCAAGGTAGCCGAGACAAGTCCCGACGCTTTTGTGGAGAGGAAGCGGGTCTACGGAACTAATCGCCTGCCCACCAAAAAGACAAAGAACATTTTTCAACTGATGTGGGCCGCTTACCAGGAAAAGATTCTTGTAGGATATCAAATGGAGTCGTCTTGGTCCAAACCAAGTTGGCCGTGCACTAACGGTTTTCGTTGGATTTGTAGATTCTCTTAACCGTGGCCGCCCTGGTTTCCCTTGCTCTGGGAATTTATGAGGACGTGTCGACGCCCAACGAGATACAGCATGTTTCTAGCGATGGCACCTCCTCCACCGAATACAGTCCCGATGTAAGATGGGTAGAGGGGTTTGCCATTATTGTGGCGATCGCCATTGTCGTGCTTGTGGGAAGTTTGAACGATTACCAGAAGGAAAAGCAGTTCCAAAAGCTCAACGCCAAAAAAGAGGACCGTTTAGTGAGGGTAAGCTGGCACGCGTCGATTTGCACGGATGGGCATGGTGACTGACTGACCGTTTGCTGTCGTGCTTTAGGTGACCCGAGGCGGCGTCCAGAGCTATATTTCGATCCACGATCTCCTGGTGGGCGATGTCGTCCACATTGAGCCCGGAGATATCATCGCTGCCGATGGTGTGTTTATCTCCGGCCACAACCTGAAATGTGATGAGTCGGCCGCCACGGGTGAATCTGACGCGGTTCGCAAGCTTGACTGGGAAGAATGTTACCGGCGGTACGAGGCAAGCCTTTATGAGGATGACGCGCGCTCAGTGTCCGATGTTTCTGCCCTCTCTCCCGATGGCCTACGGGGGCCCCCGCTTCTCCCTCTTCCGGACCAGGATCCCACGGGGAACCTGATGCCACCAAGCACCGCAGATGCGCGTCGCCTCGACGCCCATGGAAAGAGGTCGCTGGAGAGGACCCATGTGCCAGCCGCTCGCGCTCACAGCCTTCCCGACCCTTTTCTCCTCTCCGGATCCAAGGTTCTGGAGGGAGTCGGCTCATACGTTGTGATCGCAGTGGGCGTGCACAGTTTCCACGGCAAGACGATGATGGCCCTGCGCCAGGAAAATGAAGGAACACCCTTGCAGGCGAAGCTCAACGATCTTGCCGAGAAGATCGCCAAGTTCGGGCTTGCCGCCTCGCTCACCATGCTGCTTGTGCTGCTGATCAAGTTCTTCGTTTCGTTCAGGTACGGCGTGCCTACCGCCACCGCCGCCGTGGATAACGTGGTCCAGATCATCATCTCCACGATCACCGTGATCGTGGTGGCCATTCCGGAAGGGCTTCCGCTCGCAGTCACGCTGGCCCTCGCTTTCGCCACAACACGAATGCTGCGCGACAACAACTTGGTGCGCGTGCTGGCCGCTTGCGAGACGATGGGCAACGCAACCACCATCTGCTCGGACAAGACGGGAACTCTCACTCAGAATCGCATGACCGTGGTCGCTGGTACCATTGGGGCTTACCTCCGCTTCACTGCCGATCCCACCGAGGAGAACGAGCGCCGGATGGCCGCATACCGCCGAAGCACGGGCCTGCTGTCGAAGTCAGAATCGGACACGCAAGCCACACAGCCATCGGCCGGCGGAGGAAGCACGATGATGTCGCGCGAGGAGACGGAGATCAGCCTGACGTACCTGAAGGGCGGAAAGCCCCGCGGGAACGTACCGCCTCCCCGGAAGATTGAAGCCATCAAAGATCTCTCGAAAGCCACTCCCTCCACCACCCTCAACCTGCTTCACGAAAACATCTGCATCAACTCCACCGCATTTGAGAGCACCGATGACCGGGGGCAGCCCGCTTTCGTGGGCAACAAAACGGAGACGGCCCTGCTTGGCTTCTCAAAGGATATCGGCATCGGCAACTACGAGGAAATTCGAAACCGGTACCCCGTGGTGCAGGTGTTCCCCTTCAGCTCGGATCGTAAGGCCATGGCCACGGTGGTGGAGATCCCATCGGATGGCGAGAACAAGAAGGTCTACCGCATGTTCGTCAAGGGCGCCAGCGAGGTGATCTTGAGTAAATCGCAGCGAATTGTAGAGACCACCAGCACGGCCACCTCCTCCCAGACCGAGCAGCCGGAGATTGTGCCGATCTCCGCCGAGATTAACAAGCGACTCCAGAAGATCATCGTCAGCTACGCGACCAAGAGTCTGCGAACGATCGGTATTGCCTACCGGGACTTCGAGTCGTGGCCTCCTGTCCCCACCCCCTCGCAACCCCTCCGCCTGGAGATCCCCGTTCCCGGCGCGCCCACCACTGAGGCGGATGCTGAACGGGAGGACGGCGACAAGGATGAGGTGAAGTACGAGGACCTGGTGAATGCGGAGGGCGGCCTCGTGCTCCAAGCCATCGTCGGTATCGAGGATCCTTTGCGGGAGGGTGTCACCGATGCGGTCCGACGGTGCCAGAATGCGGGCATCTTTGTGCGCATGGTCACAGGCGATAATATCCTTACTGCCAAGTCCATTGCCCGCCAGTGTGGCATTTACACCCAGGGAGGTCTGATCATGGAGGGGCCCACGTTCCGCCAACTCTCCTCCGAGGAGATGGACCGCGTCATTCCGCGCCTCCAGGTCCTGGCGCGATCGAGCCCCGAGGATAAGCGGATTTTGGTCAGCAAGTTGAAGGAGATGAATGAGGTGGTCGCGGTGACGGGTGACGGAACCAACGACGGCCCCGCGCTCAAGATGGCGGATATTGGATTCTCGATGGGCATTGCCGGCACCGAGGTCGCGAAGGAGGCCAGTAGCATTATCTTGATGGACGATAACTTCTCCAGCATTGTGAAGGCCGTGATGTGGGGAAGATCCGTCAACGACAGCGTCAAGAAGTTCCTCCAGGTAAATACTGAATGCTTTTGCCTCAGGGAGGGGGGGGGGGGGCGCATCCAAGGATAGACGGAGCCATACTTACCCCCTATGCTTTTCTCTCTAGTTCCAACTCACCGTCAACGTTACCGCCGTGCTGCTCACCTTCATCTCGGCTGCCTCCAGCAACGAGGAGAAGGCTGCCCTGACTCCCGTGCAGCTTCTTTGGGTCAACTTGATCATGGACACGTTTGCCGCCCTCGCCCTGGCCACCGACCCCCCCACCGACGAAATTCTCAAGCGGCAACCCGAGTCACGCCGCGGCCCTCTGATCTCCATCCCAATGTGGAAGATGATCTTGGGACAATCGCTCTACCAGCTTGCCGTCACCCTGATCTTGCTCTATGCCGGGCGAAGCATCATGTTGTACCAAGACTCCGCGGTCGACGAGAAGCGTTTGAGAACCTTGGTGTTCAACACTTTTGTGTTCTGCCAGATCTTCAATGAATTGAAGTAAGTCCCTCCTCCTCCCGCCTCTCCCGCCTCTCCCGATGGGGGGGAAGAAAGCAACGCACCCTCCGATACTAACCTGTCCTCTTATCTAGCTGCCGTAACCTAGGCAATGAGCTGAACGTGTTCCGCGGCATCCACCGCAACATCTACTTCATTTCGATCTTCTTTATCATGGTCCTGGGCCAGGTGCTGATCACCCAATTTGGAGGGCCTGCCTTCCAGACCTACGGTCTCGGCGGGATCGAGTGGGCCGTCTCGATTGTGGTGGGCGCCATCTCGCTGGTGGTGGGGGTCATCCTCCGCCTCATCCCCGACGAGCTTATCGAGTTCATCTTCAAGCTGTTCGGAGTCAACTTCAAACCCCTCTACGTCAAACCCCGTGTCACCTACAAGGCCAACAACAAGCAGATCGAGTGGCAGTCGCCCATTACCCAGGTCCGCAACGAGCTCTCGGTGTTCAAGTCGGTGCGTGGAGGCCGGCTCCAGGGCATTTCCCACGGCAAGCCCGAGACATCGCACCTGGCCGCGGCAATGCTGCCGTCGCTGGTGGCCACGAGCGTGGGGGCATCCATTCATGATGAAAAATAGAGTTAAATTAAGCTAACCATGGATAGTCTAATCATTTTGCTTTTGAGAAAAATACTGTTTATAATACTGCAATCTATTTATTCCTTTATCAGTGATCCGTATTTGTTTGTCTCTTCCTCTCCCTCCTAGTCCTGATTTATGAATAAAACCCCCCTAACGCCTAACCTTGCCCTAATCCATCTCACCTAATCTACATTAAAGTGTGCTCGTGTTGTTTTTGTTTTTCCCCGTTTTATCGAGAAAGAAACCTGCATAGCCAAACCCCTCCATCCATTGGGCGGAGCCGGGGGGAGAAGAAGAGGCAAAGGTTTGAAATTAGCTCCGATCCTATACGGTCGCGGTTTCATTATCTTCTTCCTGCTCGAACAGTTTAGCTTATTCTTATTTTTTGTATTCTTTTCTATCTTGATATACTGAATGCCGCCATCGGCTCTGGATCTCTGACCCCCGAGCTAGCCCACCCCTCCTTGGCTATTTATTCTTGCCGCACTTCGCATCCCCATTGACCCTCTATTCTCGTCGATACTTCTGCGCCCTTCAACCATGAAGCGGCACAACCTTGGACTTCGGCAATATGTCCTCTTGCTGTTACTAGCAACCAGCTTCCCGGCCGTCCACCCTAATCCCGTGTTCAACTCGAGTAAGTTTGCGCGTGTGGCCATTCTTCGGATGAGCCATTGTGCCTCAGTGTGCTAGTGTTTGCTTTTGTGCTCACCATTAACCTTTGAACTCCTGATCCCTCTTCCTCCCCCCTTCAGTCAACGCGGTCGACTTAAATGGAAATCAATGTCCGGCCTACACGAAACGTGATGCGGTGTGCCCCGTCCTTTGTGTGCCTGACATCTCACAGTGCCCTCAGCAGGTGGGCTCCGCCGCCTGTCCGTCCGGCATGAGCCTGTGCTCGGATGGAAAGTGCAAATCATCGTGCGGCCAAGCCAAAAATCCTTGCCTGTGCGGAAATGATCCTGCAAGCGCACCGCGCCAGTTCGTGCCGTGTTTTACAGGCTTCACGACGGATGTTCGCTACCACGCCTCGTCCAACACAACGGCAGCCACAAGACAGGCTTGCGAGTCGGCACTAGGGCTGTCCAACGTGTCCACCGCCTTTGATCTTAGCAGCCAAAATCGGTTCTGGTTGAATTGTCCGGCGCAGAATGCCGCGGCTTCCTTCACGTTCGTTGAAACGCAGTGGCTGGTGATCTGGATTCTACTTGGAGCGGTGGCAGTGCTGCTGCTGACGTGGGTGCTGTATAAAAGCTTCCGCGAACGAGTGCGTATTCGTGCCCTATTGCCGAAGGCGGCCCCTCCTATCATTAACTCTAATTTTATGACAGAATGTCCGCTCCCTCTTCAAACCAGCCCCTAACCCCGTGGTCGGTTCTAAGCAAAAGGGCGAGGGTGCTTCGGACGAAACGATGCAGTCGATCGACAAGGAAAAGCAACCGCAGATAACCGCGGAGAATAGCTCGGACACCGCGTCGACCGACGCCGAAGCCGACAGGATGGTTTTGCACGGCTATCGGAACGATATCTTTGGCACGGCCATGTTCTACCTCTTCGTCTGCTACTCGCTGGGCTGGTTCTGTTGGCTGGGGGTGATCACCGCGGATTACTACGGAGCGGTCAACGGCGTTGAGTTTGGCCTCTACCTGGACTTCTTGACCTCTTCGGCCACATTTATTGCGGTTTGGTATGCCACCGCCATCTGGATCATCGTCGTGGTCACGATACGGAAGCGCGTCCGCAACTTCTTCCGTATCTTGACGCCCCCGTCCCAAGGGCATGTGGTGCAGATTGAGAAGGAGAGGCAGCCGCTTATTTTGCTGGACGAGGAGTCCTTTTTGCTTGATCTCGTGCGCCGGCTGGAGGCGATCGTCATGCATCTGACCAGATGGGACAGGATCGTGGTCACCGTTCCCCTGGAGCACACCGCCGCCGGCACGAAGTACTTCAACTTCCAGTGCACGCGATACGTGTACAGCGAAGAGAAGGATCGATTCGACCCCTATGCCTTTGACATAGGCTCTAGTCACGCAGAGCTGTTGCGGCAGTCCGGGGGTTTGCGAGAGGAGGAGGCCAAATTCCGCCAAGGTAGAGTTGACCCCATTGCCGGCTCAGCCACTTCTTTTGTTTTTGGCGGCTGCGGATTAACCCACGTTTTTGGATGCACTAGAACTGATCGGGCCAAACTACATCTCGGTCTACGTCCCTAGCTTCCCGGTCGCCATTCTCCTGGAGTTCACGTCGCTCTTCTACGTATACCAGGGACTCGTTTTATGGGTATGTTATTCTGTGAGGGGTTTCAGCACGGGGATCACAGGTTTAACAAGCTTGCGCTTTTCTTTCGTTTTCAGTTGTTCTACTATTATTCCTACTACAAAGTGGGGTTGGTGGACACGGCGGTCATCCTACTCTCCGCGATCATTAAAGTGCTCATCAGGCTGCACAGCGAAAAGCGCATCAAGAAAATGGCCGAGCATGTCGACCAGTGCAACATCCTGCGCGACGGCCAGTGGGTCGAGAAATCGACGTCGGACCTGGTCCCCGGCGACATCTTCGAGGTGACCCGGAACAGCACGGTCCCCTGTGATGCCATCTTGCTCACCGGAAATGTGATTGCGGACGAGTCCTCCCTCACGGGAGAGCCGCTGCCCATCCGCAAATTCCCGATCAAGGACGACGATGGTCACTACAACCGCAACACCGGCAAGAACAACACGCTGTTCGCGGGCACCACCATTTCGCAGGCCACCACGCAGGGGTTCGAGTCGGAACGAGTTTACGCGCTCGTCACCCACACCGGGACCCAGACGGACAAGGGCCAGCTCGTGCATAAGATCCTGTTCCCCAACCCGATTTCCTTCATCTTCAACGAACAAATCAAGCTTGTGATGCTCATCCTTCTGATCTGGGCGGTGGTCATCTTTGGCATTTGCGTGTGGTGGACGCGGTCCGCCAGGACTGGCGCCTGGTTCTATGGGATGTTTGTGATCTGTCAGCTCATTTCGCCGCTCCTGCCCGCCGCACTCGTGGTCGGCCAATCCGTAGCGGCCAATCGTCTGCGCGTCAAGCATATCTACTGTGTCGATCTTCCCCGTATTATTATTGCGGGCAAGGTGCAGATTTTCTGCTTCGACAAAACGGGCACGCTCACCAAGGAAGGCCTCGAGTTCCACGGTGCGGTCCCAGCCCTCCCGTTGGCTGGGAGGGGGGAGGGACTAGAGCCTCCACCGGATGGGAATGGGGAAAAGGAGGACGTCAAGGATGAGCAGGGCTCCTCCGCAGAAGCACAAAATGATGGCGCCACCAAGTTCGATGAGCTCTGTGGCGACTACGCGAGGCTCCCGCGCCTAATCCAGCTTGGGATGGCTTCCTGTCACGCCGTCACCACTCTCGACGACCAGCTGATCGGCAATCCCGTGGACATCGAGATGTTCCGCGCCACTGGATGGGCCCTACGCGCGGCCGACAAGGACTCGGACTTCCTCGACACCATCGACCCCCCCGCACAGGAGGCGAAGGGCCACGTGGGTCCGGTGCAGGTCGTGAAGCGCTTTGAATTTGTGCACGCGCGCGCCTCCATGTCCGTGGCGGTGCTCGACACGGTAACAGGACACTTGCACGTGTTCGTCAAGGGCTCGTTCGAACGCATCAAGGAGGCGGTCCGCCCGGAGACGCTGCCTGCCGATTTTGACGACGCGACCGCGAGCCTTGCGCGCCAGGGGTGCTATGTGCTTGCCATCGCGCACCGGGACCTGGGGCCGAGGGCGGATCTCGACGTGATTCGCGGGTGGACGCGGGACGAGATCGAGGCGGAGGTGGGCCTTCTCGGGCTGATTGTGTTCCGGAACAATCTCAAGAGCGACACGGCCGCGGCGATTGCGGAGCTGAAGCAGGGCGACACGCGCACGGTGATGATCACGGGCGACACGGCCCTGACTGGGGTCTACATTGCGCGGCAATGTGGCATGATCCCGGCGGACACCCGCATCCTCCTGGGGGACGTGGACACGTCGGGCGCCGTCACCTGGGTCGATGTCGACCGCATCTCTGCGGGCCCCGTGGAGCTCGACACCTCGAACCCGAGGACAGAACTGGCGGTGACGGGCAAGGCCTTCGTCAAACTCGCCGAGACGGACCAAATCCGGCCGCACCTCTTGAACATCCGCGTGTTCGCGCGCATGACGCCGGTGGACAAGGTGCACTGCGTGCAGCTGCACATGGAGCGGGGCATCACGGCGATGTGCGGCGACGGCGGCAACGACTGCGGGGCGCTCCGGTCCGCGCACGTGGGGCTCGCGCTCTCCGAGGCGGAGGCCTCGATCGTCTCGCCCTTCTCGACCAACCGGCGCACCATTGCCTCGTGCGTGGAGCTGCTGCGGCAGGGCCGCGCGGCGCTGGCCACGAACCTGGCCGCCTACAAGTACTTGATCATGTATGGGCAGACGATGGCCATGTTCAAGATCTTCACGTTCTACTGGTCGACGTCGTTGTCGCAGCCGCTGTGGATCGTGGTCGACGCGTTCATCACCGTGCTGATGTCGTGGGCGGTCACGCAGTCCAAGCCGGCCAAGCACCTTGCGCCCAAGCGGCCCACCGCGCAGATCCTGGGCCCGCAGACCATGGCCTCCACCATCGGCCTCGTCGTCATCGACTATCTCTTCCTGTCGATGATCATGTACTTCCTGTACCAGCAGGAGTTCTTCCGCTGCCACGAGTTCAACCCCGAGAGCGTGGACACGTCGAAGTGGTGGCTGCTCGGCGACAGCTACGAGGCGGAGCTGTCTGGGTTCGTGGTGCTGTTCCAGTTTGTCAACGCGGGCGCGATCTTCAACTTCGGGTACATGTTCCGCCGTGCTTGGATCCGCAACTACTGGCTCGTGGCGATCTGGGCGGTGTACTGCATCCTCATCTCGTACGCGATGATCGCCGACCCGAACCCGCTCGGCTGCATGTTCCGCATGAACTGCGGCAACCCGCGGGTGCTCGAGGACCTGGGCTATCCCCGCCCCTGGTGGGAGATCGAGCCCTACAACCTCGAGCAGGGCCACAACGTGATGCCGTACGCGTTCCGGTGGAAGCTGTGGGCGCTGTGCGTGGCGAACATGCTGGCGGGCCTGCTCTGGGAGAAGCTCGTCATCCTTGGGCCGGTGCGCGCGTACTTCGCCCGGCGGTATCCGGTGCGACAACACCACTTCAAGCTATAGCATTGGTTTCCCTTTTTTTATTCTATGTCGGTACGGTTTTGTTTTGTTCCACTCTAATTTCCTTAATGTTTACACTCTATTCTATTTATTTTGAATGGCGATTATCCTATCTTCCATTATTTTCATCTAATCCCTTTTCATATATGATCTTATTTCGAGCAGCTAGCCTTCTCTAGTATTCATGTATCATTAATATATTTAATGCGTTTCGCCTCTCCCCCATTCACTTGGATTGGAGAAGAATTGAGCCACTTTCTCATGAAGATTTCGCCAAGCCACTGATGAAATGGCTTAATGAGCACCGTAAAATCATAAAATTGGGCGTTCCTTGCAACTTTTTGTAACTTTCACTAAAAACGCCACGACATAGTGCGTGTAGTAGTTTCTTACACGCACTATGTCGTGGTGATTTGTTATCTGCGGAAGTTTGGTAATAAAATCCGTTGAAATTTCTAGTCATCTCTGTCCTTGGAAAGGAGATAGGAGATTAGGTATCTTCTGGTTTAGTGACTGGATCAGTTGACAAGAAGTGCAATTGGATATATATCAACGTTCCTCAGTTTCCATCTTGGGCCAATACAGCTCTTCTGGAAGTAATTCCGACGTCTACGTCGAGGATGTAGGGTATCACGGAAGAGAACGTCTCTGATAGTGACAATAACTGGCTCGTACTAGTTTTTCGCTAGCAACTGCAAAGAGGACCGTGCAAGTATCTGGATCAACCTCAACCATTATTTTGGCAATGAAAGTCCTCAAAGTTGTTGACAATCGGTTCTGCTCTTTGCCCATTTGTACAAACGGATATTGTGGTTGTTTGACTGACTGGAACTCGGTGATTTCTCCTGCGTCTTGCACCGGTTATGATCACGATCAAAAGTTCACTCTGATACTTCGCATCCTCGCACTGGACACTAAAGACAGCAGTGCCTTCAATAATCCAAGGCCCATGTATTCTTTACGGAAGATAATTTTATTCCTGTGGAGCTCAAGTTAGCATCAGCTAAGCCGTTTATGCATACCCGACCATGGAGTTATTAGACTGTCGCTGGCTTCAAGAGATGCACGACGCTTCCGGCTCAGCGCACCCTGGGAGGAACAAGATGTTGGAAGTACTTCGGTGGCAATTGTATTGGCCCAAGATGGACGCTGACGAGCGTTGCCGTTTATCTAGTTGTACCACTTGGCAATGGAATAGGCTGTTAATCAGAAGACGCCTGGCCTTCTATTTCCGTTGCATGAACCAGGACGGAGAAAAAAGGCAGGACTTATCAATGGACTTCTGTATCCAACTTGCTTGAACTGTCGATGGCTATGACGCACTGTGGGGAGAAATGGACTGTTTGACCCTACACGCTCATTTTTTTCGCATTCAACGGCACCATCGACGCCTTGCGACTGCAACAGGACGGCTCATTTACACCTCTCATGATCTGCAATATGGATTTATGTTGATTTATTATTATTGTTAAATTATTGTTAATAAAGACCAAGCTTCTATTATTGCCAATATCGTATTGTCTACCTATCGAACCTACAACACTTGGCAAGCGTACCAGGGGGTGGGAGAAACTTTTCAAAGTATTTCACTTCTAATCGAATTCTATTATATTTTATATCTATATCCATGTATGCATATCCGAGGAGATATGGATGCGTTCAGATCATCTCGATAAACTATACAGATTTTATTTGGTGGAAATGTGTAGGAGAGGGGGGGGAATAGGACAAGGATAATAATAGATAAGAAGTAAGGAGAGTTAATAAAACAGATACAAATTAAGGAAATAAAAATAGAAAAAGGTGAAAATATATAGTATAAATCCACGGTTAGAGAATATAAAATAGTGGGTGGCCATAGAGATGAAGAATCATGCAAATATGCTGTAGGTGAAGGAAGTGAGAGAGGCGAGCAAAAGGAGGAAGGGGGGGGGGGGGGGCGTGGTAGAAAACAAAGAAAACAAAAAAAATGGTACGTACAAGGAAAAAAAATAAATCAAAGGCAAGCAGGAAAACAAAAAAGTACAATGAGAGCCCATGCAGTGCTTCACCAGAATTTTAACACCCGGCCCACCATCTTGTCCAGCACCCCCCATAAACAGGCCGTGAAGATGGCTCCACGGACGAAGAACGCGGTCCAATAGCGCATGCCGCCCTGGAGGTGGTGCATGACGTCGTAGGGCCCAACGCTCTCGAAATCCCCCAGCCCAAGAATATCGACCACAGTCGGCAAACTGCACCCAAGCGCAAGCAGCAAGCAGGTGTTCAACGCTAACTCCTGCAGCCCCAGGCGACCAAACCGCGGCCGAAGCCGATCGAACGGCGCGACGTGGTATGCGCCCACAATCGCGGCGAGCGTAAAATAGAGGATCATGACCACGTCCAGCACAACCTCCTCCACGCCCTCCCACTTGGTTCCGCTGCGTATCAGAAACCCGTGCTGTAGCGCGGTCGGGATCTTTTGCTCCCACAGACCCCACACCAGGCTTCGGGCAATATGCAGCATAAGTAGGGCGTAGAGGACGAGGTTGACTGGAAATATGAGCAGGAACGCAAGATTCCGGACGATGGGCGACTGGGACACCTGCTCCTCAGCTCGCTTGCGCTCTTTTTCTATAGCGGCCAGTTTCTGGACGATCTCGTCGCGGGTGGGGAGTTTCGGGTTCGGGGCGGAGGAGAGGGAGGAGGCGGAGAGCGAGGAGGAGATGGACGAGGCGGGGGTGTGCCCGAGTCTGGCGGACCCATTCGAAGATAGGCCAGGGTAGGCGGGGGAGGCGGCGGCGGCCTCCCATTCTCGAGTCAGCCTCCGTCTAGGATTTATTTTGGGTGGAGGCAGGGATGTAGACCGAGACACGCGGGGCTTCCCGGCCAACGCCATGAACGCCTCCCACTTTGTGTTCGGTACGGATGCGGACATATCTCTCCTTATGCCCGTGGAATACCGCTTTCTCCGCTCATCGGCGTCGTAGAACTCGGCGACTTCCAGTTTCCGCCGATACATCTCGCCCTCAAATTGGAGCTGGGCCAGTCGATGCTTGTGTTTGCGACGATGATTCAGCCGCAACGGGAGCGCGGCCACCCCCTCGAATATGGAGAGCAGCCCGCGCGGCACTGCGCGCACGCACAGCAGGGTTCCTCCAAAACAGGTCGTCAAGTTCAGGAAGAACCAATCGGGTATATCCACGTGCAACAGCAGCTTCGTCACAAACACGAATCCATACACCAGCGCACCAACTAGAGCAAGCGACACCAGGGTTTCGCGCGCCTTGGCCAGGAAGCTGAAGTGCTGTGCACTCTCGTTGAAGAAATAGGCAAAGGGGACGAGGAGGAAGAGGGCGACATTCCCGCCGATGAAAGTGTAGTTCCAGAGGGTGTTGAGCAGACTCTCGTCCAGCCATCGGAGTGCATGGAAATGATGGACCTCTTGTAGCAGCGCCGTCGCAACCATGGTGGATGGCAGCAACATGAATCCGGCGAGAGCAAATGCAAGCGCAGAGATGCAGAGGGTGAGCGGGATCAGGGCATCGGCTCCAACAAATTCGTCATCAATGCGATCATCGTCGTATTCCTCGAGATGCATGCTCTTCGATTTTAGACGGCGCCGCAGACGACGGACAAGAAAAAGCGCCAAGAACCAGAGGGCAAGAAAGCTGAGGAGGGCAATGACATTTTCGCGTACTGCGCTGTAGAAGCGCTTGGCTTCGGCGTCATCGCGTGGAGACGATGGGATATTGTCTATGTGAAAGGTCGATAAATTGTGTTGTTCTGTCGACATAGCAAATACATTTATGCTGGGTGAAATGGTATATCTATTTGATAGAGAATGGACCGACCATAATAAAGGCACCTATTTTTAATAAGAGGATTTTTCTTTCTTAAAAAAACAACAGTTTGTGCTACGTCATAAATTTTGTATAAGTTTGCAAATCTCCACCCCAAATCAATGGGAATGATTATGGTAATCGAGTAGTGCACCATTGACGTGTATTCTCTTCGTTGAATCTACCGCAGCCATTCCTCTGCTTAATACGTGGCTTCCTTTGAATGGCCCTCACGGCCACAGTTAATATTGCTAGACGAAACCGCTAGTGTTTTAAAGCACAAGCCCCTATGAAAGCAACTCTCGCTGTTCCAAACACCAGGTATCAAGTATTAATCAATCCATAAGGGTTACTTGGCTATTCCAGTTGAGTTTTTCCTGATGTCAAAAACTCACTTGTCTGAATTTCCTTGCATCCACTGCTAATGTAACCGTCTTTATTGGAGACTTTCATCCTTTGAAATCCGATAGAGGACAACACTTCTGAAGCTGCCAGGTTCTTTGAAGCAAAAAGTTCAATACGATACGCGAGGGGCTGTCCTAGGGTTTGAACATTCGCAGTCACACATGGAATGATTGGCAATATGCCTATTTAATGAATATTCAACAAATGAAATACGTGACGAGCATCCTCAGTGATTTCAAGGGGCGGCAGGGCGTGACTAGTCCCTAACAGCATGCAAGTCCAGCCAAGGGGCATGATCCATCTGGCCGGCACATCTCTGTGAGAGCGGCCCCTACGTCACCCAATCTCTCTCTGTGTAAGTCGCAGGAACGAAGAATTATTCACAAGTGGTAGCACATCCCAATTCAGCATAGTGTTCAAAACTTTATTAGTCCCCATCTTGATTTGTACTTTTTCTTTCGTACCAGCATCGCGATTTCTCACTCCTTCAATCTCTTCATCTTTGCAGTGCCCTTCTACTCTACTCTCTCCCTCCTCGCCATTCTCTCCTTCCATTGCTGTGGATTAAACAAAGAATGGCTCTTTGGCTCCTCTCTCTTGCGCTCATTCTCCTGCCAGCTGCGGTTCAGGCACTCTGGCCACTTCCACGCGTCTGGTCACAGGGGCAAACTACCGTGGAACTGAGTGGCGACTTTCATTTCATTCTTACTGAGGATGCCGATCCGCTGCTCCAAAAGGCCACACAACGCTATCATAATCTCATCCTGCAGGAAAAGTTTGTGAATCCCGTTCCAGATAGCTGGCAGCAGCCAGGCAAAACCCCATCCAGCGAGACCGCAGCGCCAGCCAGCAGCGACAAACACACCACAGAATCTATCACCTCAGTGCGCGTTATAGTGAACACGACGCAGGCTGGCAAGTATGCAATCGATTCGGATGAATCCTATCAGATTGACGTGCCTGCGACGGGAAGCGAGGCAACCATCAGAGCTAAGACTGTGTGGGGAGCGATCCGCTCGTTAGAAACCTTCTCTCAGCTGGTCACCTATAACAAAACAAGCGATTCCCGTGTGATTCGGAATGCTCCTTGGAAGATTGAGGACGCGCCTGCCTACTCCCATCGTGGAATTATGCTCGACACATCGCGCAATTTCTTCCCCGTTAAGGATATCCTGCGCGTGCTCGATGGAATGGCGTATAGCAAACTGAACGTGTTCCACTGGCACATAGTCGATTCCCACTCGTTTCCTTTTGGATCGGAACGGTACCCCGAGCTCTGGCAAAAGGGTGCCTATGGGGAGGATATGGTCTACACGCGGGAGGACGTGAGGACCATCCTGGAGCATGCCAATGAGCGTGCTATTCGCGTGATCCCGGAAATCGATATGCCCGGGCACACCTACTCCGTGGGGCTATCCCACCCGGACCTGGTGACATGCATGGATATGCTCCCGAACTGGGACAAGGTAAGCGTGAAGTCCTTCGGCTAAAATCAGCAGCCCAGTCCTGACACCTCCCCTCACTACCCATCTTTGGCCCCTAGTACGCTGCCGAGCCCCCCTCTGGCCAACTCAACCCCTTGCACAATGGCACTCTGGACCTAATTGGCGGTCTCGTGCAAGAGGTTTCCGAGTGGTTCCCGGACAACGTCGTCCACCTGGGCGGGGATGAGATTCAGCCCAACTGCTGGAAGGAGAACCCCACCGTCATGCAGTATATGAATAGCAGCGGTATCGCGGATTTTAACGGGGTGCTCCAGCACTTTTTCGAGAAGGTGACTGGGGTGGCGCGCGCGGCAGGAAAAACCCCTATGACGTGGGAGGAGACGGTCGTGAGCCACAACCTGCAGCTGGGCGACATCGTGGTGCAGGTGTGGAACGACCCCGGCTACATCAAAAACATTACCTCGCGCGGCTTGCGCGTAGTGGCCTCTCCCCACGACTACTACTACCTCGACTGTGGGCTGGGCGACTTCCTGGGGAATCAGACCGACTCCGTGTCGTGGTGCGATCCATACAAGACCTGGCAAAAGGTCTACTCGTTCGATCCCCGTGCGAACCTCACCGAGGCCGAGGCCAAGCTTGTCCTGGGAGGAGAGGTTGCCATGTGGACCGAGCTTGTCGACCCGAGCAACCTTGAGGTGCGGCTGTGGCCCCGATCTGCCGCTGCTGGCGAGGTGCTCTGGTCCAATCGGCAAGACCAGGTGACCGCACTGTACCGACTGCATGAGCATCGATTCCGCATGCTGTCCCGAGGAATCCAAAGCACGCCACTGCAGCCTTTGTGGTGTGCAAGGAATCCAGGACATTGTAATGCGCCCTTTCCGAAATAGCGATCCCCGCTACTCTGCCGTGTTTTGTTGTTCGCCATGTTTACCGTGCTTCTTTCTATTTATTACTAATTTTCTAAAATCTTTTTGGCGCCTGCTTGTGCTTATTGGTCAGCACGTCCTCTTCTCTTTATGCTGGATCCTCTTTCCAAGTGTAATATTTAGTCCTTAATGTAATGACTCTGCATCTTCTACCGTGGAGATTTGGCTTTGTCTAAGATGGTAGACATGCCCGTCTAAAGATTCCTTATAGCTGTCTAATCGAAAAAAAAGAACCCCAAATCATGGTGCGAATGTTATTTTTTGCCACACTTCTCTTGTGGCGGGTTTTCGTTTGATTATGTTATTATAAATTATATATATAAACTGTAGCAACTCTCATTCTTCTACAGGATCCAAGAGGGTGTTAACGTGCTTGCACCACGCGACAAGAAATTTGATAGAAACTGTAATCATTTGGGTCGAAATTGGATGGTAATATCTATGAGTTGCTGTATCTTTAATGCTTCACAACACTAACCAAGCCTATTATAACACCGTGTTCAATAGGAGAAGAGATGAAGTTTATTAGAATGTGATATTGAGCAATGCAAACTTGAAAAGATTAACTTTATCAACAGTATTAATCGCCTCTGCGTGATTATCAATTTGAACTTAAAATAGAATGGTAGAGCAGGACGGCTAGAAACTCGGTGCATTTCTATTACCGATGTTCACCGAAAGAGAAGAATATCTATAGAGGTGGAGAAGGGCCTCCTAACAATTGAATTATTCCAAGCCAGCAATCATTCAATTGACATATTTCTACGCATAGCTCCTTTTATATACTTAACAAGTCTCTGCATTGGATAAAGAAAAGGCTTGATTCATAAGGAAAATACGCTGAAAAATCTCGAAACTTCAAGTGTTGGTAGAATGTGGAGTTACTAGAAGTGCAGAACTGATAGTGTTGGTTTATTTGCAACAATGATGCTAGCCGAGCAAACATTTTCAGAGTTTTCACCCTTTTGGAGATAGCATAGGTGGGCTAACAAAGTAGAGTTTTGTTCATTCGTCACCAATTCTGGACCGATAAACGAAGAGTTTGCAAAAAAACAATATTATTGTTTTTTTGCAAACTTGGTCCAGCTTGATATTATCAAGCTGGACCAAGTTTGGGTTTCACGCCCTACTGTGCTCGCTTTGATTGAATATTAACGCAAGTGCTTCGATGCTTGCTCGCCCGTTTTCAAGCTTGACACATGCACTTCAGTGCATAGTCACATACCAAGCCCCGATTATCCCTTTCCATATTTCTTCTCTCTGATTCCCTGATGTCCCAATATGGAGTTCCCATTTGAGATTTTCTCACCGACTCTATGCACTCCGTAAGCTCTTGGGCTTGAGTTTGAGATCGCGAAAAAAAAAATGCAGCGTCCATCCCAGTGTCTCTTAGCAGTTATTTTACTCATCGTGACCATCTCAGCAGTTCTTGCCGTGGATGTCACCAAGGAGGGCCACAGTAACTATGGGCATGGAGAACAGGCCAAAGAGTAAATCCTATCCATGGACTTACGCGCCGATCCAATAGATTGACGACTTTTTTTATTTTCCATAGGCATGTGAAAGAACACTTGCCGCCGGGGATGGCAGAGAAGTTGAATGAAATGGATGAAAATGGTTTGTAGAGCACGTAGAGAGATCTTGGTAGCACCTAGTGGCTCATTTCCACCACTTTCTAGATGTCCTCTACTACCTGTTTACATTGCATGACTACAATAAGGATAATCACCTGGATGGTCATGAGCTCCGGCATGTTTTGACGGACGTCGAGGAGGGCGATAATCCGCTTCCACCGCTGTCGGAAATCGATAAAACAGTGGACCATGTGTTGCTAGAGGACGATATCGATGGGGAGTAAGTGAAGCTTCTCCTGCCTCCTTTAATTCTTCTTCTTCTCTCTCTTGGGTCCCTCTCACCTCCCATTCTGGTCCTAGTGGCAAAATCTCATGGGAAGAATATCTGGCGAGTCAGGAGTACCACCGGGGCACAAGCGAGTGAAATCCAAGACCTTTTCCTACCTTGGTGCGTCTAGCTGGGCATCTGTATATAGGTAGGATTCCGTCTAGATTTCCCTGCAACGCGCGATCCTAATCCATACTTTTGTGACAATCGAATTCAGCTGTATACCATGGCTCAGTCTAGATGGGAAAAATGCGAAAAATGAAATGCTGGCTTGTGAGTTTATTGGGAGAGAGGGGAGGAGCGAAGAATAAAGCTACTAATTAGAAGCTCTTATTACACGGAGAATAATAGCAATAAACTTGTCTTGTGCCCTTGAAGAATGAAAAAAAAAATTTGGGAGACCAATTCGATTAGGCCTTATTTCGATTTAATCCAATATTCGCTTATTAACACCAGAGTACAATTGCGGAAAACTTAATATACTGTGACTCGGACGCCGCCATTTTTCCAGGTTATTTTTTTTTAGTGTCGATATAAAAGCGAAGGCGAAAATGACCAGGACATTATTTTTCTCATCCCCTCCCCTTTCTTTGGCCCATCCTCCTATAACCCTTCTTGGCCATTCGTGCCAATTCTTTTCTTTCTCCTCATACCAGTTAGTTTAAGTTGTGGAGTAATTAGGGTAAAGTCTAGCTAGAACTAGCCTTCGTCAGTTTTTTTTTTCGTATTAGCTAGTGTTGTTTTAGCTGGATTAGTCGTCGGTAGTTCTCTTAAGGTTTTCGTTAAAAAAATTAAGCGCTGCTTCATTCTCAGCACGTTCGCCCGCATTCCTCCCCACCCGTTCACCTTTCTCTCCCCTCCCCCCATTAACTCTCCACCTCGGTGGTAATTGTATATTGAATAGAACTCACCATGTTCTCAACAACCCTTATGTCGTTTGGCACTCCCTCCCCCTCTCATTCCCCCAGAAATATTTCCAGACCGCGCATCCAAAAAAGAGTCCAAAACGCGTCCTTTTCGCCGTATGGACCCATCCCCGCCCACGATGACAAAGAGAACTGGGATCCAGTGAGGCGACAGTTTAGTCACTGGCGTGAGAGAAGAAGACGCGAGGGCCATGTACTGGCAAAGAAAGCTCCGCTGGCGGAAGTGACCGAAGGGATGCGAATCCCGGAGGTTCACAGTGCACAGGTCCTGGTGGGCCCCGTGCCTATCGCATTCATGCGATAAGTCCATCTCTCCTAACCTATAAAAATATATAAAGATATATAAAGATATATATAAAGATATTTACATATAAAGACATGACATAGTAATCATATTGGTATATATAATGAACATTTGGATGGTGTATGTGTATAGGAACCTATAATTTATTGATTTGTGTGTACATGTATATATTACGTTTTTTTTTTTTTTACTAAAAAGCTCATCACCCCTCCACCCTTGATTGGGATGAGCTCTATTTTACATATTGCAACATTGGGATATTTTTATTCATGCCTTTGTATTTTAGGAAGCAATGAACAAAAGATATATATATATATGACTTGTGAAATATAGGTATTTACACAAAAAACAGAGTAAATAGGAAAAGGTGGGAGGAGGGAAAAAAATTAGCATTAAGAGTAACATTAAGGCCAAGAGGAGCATAACCAAGGGATGCGGGGAATAGGAGGAGGAGGAGGAGGAGAGGGGGGAGGGGAGGGGAAGGGTGCAGGGTCAAGACCAGCTTCTTTACCATCCCTGCATCTGGATCCCCTTTTTCCGCATGATCGCCTCGCGTTGCCCACGCCGGTAGGCCAATACACTCAGCCCCAGCGCCAGGACACATACGGTGCCCATGGCATACCCAATTGCAATGGTCGCACGCGCACGCAAGCAGATACTTGCCCAGTTCATCCCACTCACGGTGTCCACGCCCCCACCCTGCTGCTCGTCCTTCTTCTGGCACGCAATGGCCCGGATATCCTTGGGGTTGCCGACGAAGAGAATGGCGGAGGCGGCGTACCAGCAAGCGATCAGCACCAGATCCACCATGGATTCCAACCACGTGCGGCAGATGGGCGCCTCTCGGCGACGAGAGCCCGTGAGCATCAGGAGGATCTCCGCAAAGGCATAGATGCAGGTCACGATGCCCGTGCTAGTGAAGAAGTCCTGGCGAGAGGCGTTCACTTGGTCCTCGAACTCCTTGGTGGCCCGCTTGACCGAAGAGCTCGAAGTGGCGCTTAGACCCGCCGCAATCGCGGCCAAGACAAGCATCAGGATGCGGATGAGAAAGCGGGGATCTTTGGTCACATTTCGGCTGGGGGGCGGGGCGGGATCGAGGGGCCCGATGTCCGGGGCGGGCGAAGGGGAGGGAGCGTGCGATGAGCGGAGGTAATTCTTGATGTCTTCGTGGGGAGAATGGGTAGATGAGGGGGAATGAAGAGGGGAGGAGTGCGAGTTGCGCCCCATGGTTGGGGTGATTTGGAGAGCGGTGGGGGGGTAGGTGTGTTGTTGTGCAGAAGGATGCGAATGGTAAGCAGATGGTTGCGAAAGATAGTCATGCTGGGATCCGGGATACTGGGGTTCGTAGTATTGATCGGAATGAGCGTAGCGAGGGTCCATAGCTGTGTGGATGAAGGGGCGGGTCGCCGACTAGGATATTAATGGAGAGGGAAAGCTAGCTATGGAGTAAGGGGAGAGTAGAGAGGGTTGCAGCAATCAGAGCGGATGGACGAGGAGGCGAGAGCCATAAACACAAAGTTCAGATCACCCGCCTGCTTATTGGCCAATGAACCCTCATTAATTAAATGGGGAGCAGGAAATGGAAGACGGATAGCAGTCACGCCCGCGTCTAATCTAAGATTAGATAAGTTTCTGTTTTATGTCCTTCACCTTCCTATTTGGTCGACGACACTTTGGAGTGTAGGGGCGAGACTCGATGACCATGGCTTCCGTGACGCGCCTTTTTGGCTGCATCTACAAGCCTTGTGTTTTTAACGGAGTTGCTCTAGACTATGGTGACTATCCCGGATGCCATTTTGCAAATAGGCGACGGAGAAAGCTGATTGGCAGAGACGGACTATCCTCTTGTTGAACAATGCAATTGTTCTAATTTTGAACGCGGAAATGGATCCCCCTTTTCCAGGACCACTTGAACGCTTTCTCACGTTTGGCGTATTCTCACCCTCCACTTCTTTGGGCAGCCGAAAGAGTCTGTTTAGAAATGCTGTCCTCTTGAGTTCATATTCGTGGGCGGATGGTGCACCTTGGCTCTCCCACTTCTTTACCATGCATGCATTACGTGTGGATACAGTCGCCACCCACACTTGGATAGCCAGGGTCCCTAGAGTAAGGGGGGCTACTTTGGACATGGCTCAGCTCCACCCTGGATAAGCCATAGGACGACGACAACCTCCAAAGAAAAAAAGAAAGAAAATCTGCTTCAAGTCTAGTCGGCGAATGCTGACCATTATCGAGAAGCTCATCGCTAATATCCAAGACGATCCGGCCTGGATGCCAATGTTTGCTCTGAGGTATGATGGTGTAGGGTGAGGGGCTTGGTTTGTGAGGCTTGGTAACTCAGAAATGGCCACTACAGAGTGGCGTGGCAACGGACGCATTCTTTCCACTGGAAATGGCTCTCAGATGTTTATTCGGTTTTATAGGGGGGCATATAATACAGGCACTCCAAGTGCACAACAAACGGGGAAATAAGGGGGGAGGTAGAGAGGGGATAGAGGAAAACAAGGACGGCACAAATCGGGGCTATTGAGCGTAGAGAGAAAATAATTTACTATGAAATAAACAAGAAAAATAAACTTCAGTATGGAATCAATGGAACGCAACTGGTGTGAGAAAGATGAAGCATAGTTGTATATATGTATATTTATAAGAGAAGATCCAGCATAGTAAGGATAAGCCATATTGATAAGTTCAGGATAGGATGCACAATTTTCGGCGGATGCGATAGATACATGCGCCAATCCACGTGTCGTCGTCGAAGCAGGAGACGGTAGGAATATCGCAGCCACAGACGCGACGGTGGCGCACCAGCTCTAGACTGCCCATCGTCGAGAAGCTGAGACGACGTTCACTCGTGGCGGTTGTCTCCGCGTAGGAGGACAGGCTAGGCCGGCTCGACCTAGCATCGGATTCTAGGCCTGCTTTGGAGCCGGGCGTCACGGTTTCCGTACGGTAATCGGGGTCGGGGTGTCTCGTGTTGCCCTCAAGGCCGTTGATTTGAAAAGGATGAATCCCCTCCCCCTCCTCCTCCGACCCGAGGCTCCCCTCCTCCTCGTCCTCTGTGAAAATTCCGCCTCCAAGCTGCCTGCAGCTTCTTCTTCGGGTGCACTCGGCGGTGAAAAATAGGAGAAAGTGGGATGCAATCAGCCCGCTTAGAATCAACACGGCCTCTAGGTCGGGCTCGTCTACGGTGATGAGGAATCTTCGCTCCCACTCGGCGACCTTGGTATTTTGCTCCGAGAGACACACCCATTCCCGCACATCGGTCCTCCATTTTCGCTTGGCATTGTTCGGGTACGACATCCTATCCACCACAGCCACAGGCTGGGCATAGAGAGTCTCCCAGCGATAACTCTG
This sequence comes from Calcarisporiella thermophila, assembly GCF_041956535.1. Lineage (NCBI taxonomy): Eukaryota > Fungi > Calcarisporiellomycota > Calcarisporiellomycetes > Calcarisporiellales > Calcarisporiellaceae > Calcarisporiella > Calcarisporiella thermophila. Next base: position 1,192,198 of record NW_027192194.1, read on the forward strand.
ACCGCCCCATTCGAATTGGTAGATGTCCTCGGATCGATGGAGAAACGCCTGGGGTGCATCGGAATCTTGTGGCTTGAGGCACCATTGGTTCCCTTCTGCCAGTTGCATTGCCACCCACTTGCCCCCGTCGCTTGTATATACCCAATTTCTCCCATCTACGATGACCCGTTTGTCGGGGCGACCAGTGTGCCCCTGCAATAGGATTTCGCCTTTTTCTAGATTGTAGGTGGTCGTGAACCCGCAGGCGGTTGGGGTCGGCGTTCTAGGCGGGGACAGCTCCAGGATGCGGTCCTCCTTCATTGGGTGGCTGGCGTGCTCTTGCTGGGCAAGCGGGTGGATCTGCGATGGGGAGATTCGTGTTGGCGAGGAGTCTGCTGAATTGGGCGGGGATATGTCATCGGTAAAGGGGTTAGGCGTGGTAGTACCGTGGGCAGCCATCATGATCGACTTTGCGGGAGGGGGAGTTTTAGGATGATCGGGAAGGGGAAGGTCATTATCCGAATCATGCATCCAATTTGAATTGACGATCTTCGATGGCCCCTCTTTTGAAGCAAGTGTAAAGGCTGGCTGCGCAGAATATGGATGGTAAAAAAATGATTTCTCCGATGATGATGATGATGATGATGGGATTAGGCCGAGAGAACAGAAACCATCAGGAAACGAGAATGGCTAGAGATCGATGGATGAAAAGATGCTCACCTCAACCTGCCTTTGATAAGGTTTTCCTATTCCGCCGCCACGACAAATAGGGATCCAACGGCGCCGTCTTGAGTATCGCACCTATCCCACCACGTTTCCCCAACTGTTGAGGGTGGGCTGGCCAGGTTTATTTTTAATCCGAACCAAGAAGGGAAGCTATGAGTCATGCACCCCTCAGTTGAAACCTTGGCGGGCTCGGAGCAAGAGGAGGCTTCTGCCGCTAGTAAGAAGAAGCCAGACAAATCAACTGGAATCAGCGGGGGAAGAAGTCACACACCCTGCCGCAATTAGGATAGCAGCACAGGCATGAGCGACGGCGGGTTTAGTTTGGTGGTGCCCAATGCGAATTCTATTTGTAACGACATGCCAAAAGCAGTCCCGAGGGTTGCGGCCACAGCGGCCTGCGAGGCTTGATAACGCTCCGGCCAATGCGGCCTCTCCAGCTGCTTGCGGCCAGAGCCGCCAATGCACCGCTGCGCACCATTTCAGGTTTTGCGGGCGGGGATCAGCCAGAGCCGACCGAGCCGGCATGGGGAGGATTGGGGGAGGGAAGCGCAGTGATTTGCATTGATAAACCTTTGCTTGAGCCTCTTGCCTTAACCAGCACGCCCATGTAAAATGCAGCGACTCTGCAGCGACTTCTCTGCCGCTCTCCCCGGGCCGGATATACCTTGCCACTCCCGACGAAAGCCCTGGCTCTGCCCAATCGCAGCCCGTGGTCATTCCAATAGGGTCACCGGTGCGGTGGTACACTGTGTTGTGCTCTGTGCTCATCCCGTCTGCTAATGTGCGGAGGAATCGTAGTTGCATCCGTGCTCCGTGTGCACCGAGCCTTATGGAAATCAGGGTTGTGGTGAGAACGCGGTCACAAAGGGGGGACTGGGGAGGGGGGGGGGGGAAGGCAGGAGCGATGGGGGCGAGAGGCGGGCCGCTTGCTCGCAACCGCCATTAGCGCTCCTGCGCCGCCCCAAGCGCGTGCGACGCTCCATGGCGGGGGTGGCGCGCTCCGGCTGCGCTGCCGCCGCGGTCCAGATCAACGGCCGCCGTGCGGCCTTGGAATAGACCTGCAAGGCCATGCCCCCAAATAGCAAGGTTAATAATTTCCCACCGAATTATTAATCCAAAAAATTTCCGCACCCGGAGCTCCCCTATGCTAATCCGAAAAAACCTTAATGAGTTGGCCATTGAGACGTCGGTTGACACATCCTCCTTTCCTTTCTGAAACTTTCACACCTCCCGAACTACCGCTCATTAGCACAGTGGAACCGGGGAGCGATCGGTTCTGGGAGTTCGGCCTAAAAGAAAAAAAAATGATAAATTTGTTACTTTCAACCTTGTTTTGGCTGTTTCCCTAAATACTAGGCCCAAGAAGCTTCAGGCCGTTTTTTTTTTCCTCCTTTTCTCCCTCTTTTCCTTTTCCTTCTTCTCCTTCCCCCACGCTCCCGCCTCTCAGGCGCCCACACGAACCACCGCCCTTGCATGCTCCTCTCCCCTCCGCACGGCCGCTCCGCTCCATTCCCCCTAGTGTCGCCTCTCGCCCGCAGCCGCTTGCATAGACCGCCGCGCTCCTGAATTTAACTCCAACCGCAGGCCCTTGCCCTCTCCCTCGCCCGGCCCTCGCCTGACTTGTGCACGTGCCCATTTGCCATCGGCTCATTCCATCAGGTATGCAGCACCCAACGCTTCGCAAAGACCACGATGCAGCCCATGGGGGAAATGCTTTCGCAATGAACACATTACTCACGCCCCCCCAAAACTCATTCTCCCCTCCACAGCAGTTCCCGCCGCGCCCGACCCCGCCCGCAACCGACACGCCGGCCGGGTTTGGACTGTACGACTTGCGCGCCTGCTTCACCCCGCCCCTGCAGAAATTCATGTATCCGAGCCCGGAGCTCACCGAGTCCTCCAGCTACGCGCCCTCCGTCTCCTCCAGCGATATGATGCATCTGTCGGACCCTGCCTCCGCGCCGTTCTGGCACGACCCCTACTTCCAGCAGCAGCTGCCCGACCCGTGCCTCTTCCCGAATGCCCCCGCCGACGACCAGGTGGGGATGCTGGCGCTGCTGCCGACCCTGAACGACTCGCTCGAGGGCAAGGATGTCCGCGAGCGCGGCCCCATGCCCGCGGACAGCTTGAGATTTGTGGGCGCCTCCCCCGACGCGGCGCTGATGCCCGGCGCGCTCCCGCCCGACCCAGCCGCGAGGCCGATGCCCCCCGCCGCCCACGGCTCGGCGCGGCAGGGCGCCGTGGCGCGGGCCGTGGATCCAAACCAGGTGATCGAGTTTGTCATCAACCAGGAGGTCCTGCCCACGTCCATGCCGCCCCTCGCGTACGCCCCGGCCGCGGCGCCGGCGCGATTCCCGGAGGCAAAGGCGGGCGCCTTCCACATCGACCCGCACCACGCCATGGGCGGCACCACCAAGCTCGCCCCCTGGCCCACCCCGCTCTCCCGCTCCGGCTCCGACTCCTCCATCCACTCCAACCCCAAGCTCGCCGCCGCCCTTCCCTCCGCCACCGCCGCCACCACCACCTCCTCCTCTCAACACTCATCCGCCCCCACCGACGGCGTCCCCGTCCACGGCATCCTCCACTTCCCCACCGCCCCCCGCTCGCTCAAGCGCAGCAAGGGGGGGCCCTACCGGTGCACCCTCCCCGGCTGCAACAAGTCCTTCACCCGGCCCTACAACCTACGGTCGCACCTGCGGACCCACACAATGGAGCGCCCGTTTGCGTGCACCTACCCGGGATGCAACAAGTCCTTTTCGCGACAGCACGATCGCAACCGCCACTTCAAACTGCACAGGTAAGGCAGACTAACTCCCCGGAATTGGTTAGCTTCCTCTTTTTAATCGGATCCTCCTCCTCTCTCTGCCTCCCATCTGCAGCGGGATAAAGCCCTACGAGTGCCACAATTGCTCCAAGGCGTTTGCGCGCCAGGACGCTTTGAGCCGCCACCTACGCGTGGACACGGGCGGGTGCCTGCGTAAGCTGTCAAAGGCGGCCAAGGGCAAACTCAACGAGATTAACCTGAAACCCCATGCATAGCCGTTCGGCCAAGAAGGATATAGTGTTCTAAACCAATCGTCATAATTTATCATCATATTCTTGGATAGCTTGTCTCTTTCTACCATGTAGTTTTGTTTAAAAGTTTGCTCCCTATTACTCTATATTAACTTTGCTGCTGTGTATATATTTCATATATTTTTCTTCTTCCTCCCTCTTTCTTTGCTTTCTTTGCTTAATAATCTAGGTTATTGTTTCTATTTTTTTTTTTATATTTATTCTTGTTTCTTGGTTCTATTTCATATAAAGAAAATGTGTTGTGAATGTGAACCCGCTCGTATGCCTCCATGGGCTCTTGGGCCTATTTGGGCACAATGGCGACAGGCGAGAATCCATTTCGGACCGCGGAGCTCCCCACCCCCCCCCCCTATTCCTCCTTTCTTGGAAGATTGCCTCATTCTCTGTCATTTCCTATGACATATGTTTAAAAACAGACATGACCGGCTTGGCGGTTCTTGGTTGGAGGATTAGGTTTTGGCCGTGACAGCTTTTCTTGAAGAATCTTAAAGTTTGCAGAGGAGTGAGCGTGGATTGAGAGGGAGGAGAGGGGAGGGGAAAGCGGATCCGCACCCACCCCCCAAGGACGCTAGCATTGACAGAGTCCAGTGTCAATAAAAGTAAACCTCGCTTGGAAGCGGGCATGACAAACTAGCCGTCAAACACAATCCATTTTGTTGCAACTGTTTTTATAAGGGGGTGATAACATAAACGGGGGAGGCGCGGAGTGGGGGAAGGTTCTAGCACCCTGTCAGGCCATGCATTTTTTTTTGTCTGTTTAAGCTTCTCGCCGGTTTATCAATGACTTTTTTACGCATGAGAAAAAGGGCGAGCCTATCTTTATAGTAGCTCAAGCTTAAGCATATTCAGCTGATGCAATTCTAAGCTAAACGGGTTTCACACAGCATAAATAAAAATAGCCAAAACCCCCATGTGGCCAAGGTCTATTCCTCAAGTTGGAGCAACTCCGTGGTCATGGCCCACAGCTTCTTCGCCTGCTCGGGATCGCGCGCCACCGTGCTCGAATAAGCCACCCGGCACGACTCCCAGTACTCGCCGTTCTTCCGCCCCGCCTCGTCGCTAATCGCAGCATGGAGCGGCGTCATGGCGCCAGTCTTTAAGTCCCGGTGGGTCAGCCCCAACAGCAGTTTCGTCAGGAACAGCTGGGTGCCTCGAAATCCGTCCGCATTCCAGATGTTGCTCGCGACAAGGCCGGGGTGCACGGCATGAGCCACGATGCGGGATCCAGAGGAGCGGGCCCGGCGAGCCAGCTCGCGCGCGAAGAGCAACATGTAAAGCTTCGAGTTTCCGTAGTAGAAGGCGACCTCGTGGGGGCCGAAATCGTCCCGACCGCGAATGGTGGTCAAATCGACCTTGCCAAAGTAGTGCGCACAAGAGGCGAGGTTGACGACCCGGGCGGCCGGTGCCTTCTCCAGCGCGGGCATTAATAGATGGGTCAAAAGGAAGTGAGAGAGGTAGTTGATCTGGGTCCTATGGGAGCCAAGAGGGCGTGGTTAAAGGGGGGGGGGAAGAGGAGGAGAAGGAGGGGAGGGGGGTCTCCAATCCACACTCACGTGCTTTCAAAGCCGTCTTCTGTCATCACGAACTTTCCGGCAGCAATGCCCGCATTATTAACCAGAATGTCCAGCGGCTTCCCCGTCTTCAAGAATCTCGCCGCCAGCTCGCGCACCGATTTGAACGAGGTCAATTCAACGGGCCATGCCTCCACATTCTGGTTCCCGGTCGACTTTCTCACCTCTTCCGCGGCATGCTCGCCACCCTCACATGCTCGGTACGCCATGATGACATGCGCTTCCATTTGAGCCAAGGCTCGCGAAATCTCGAGCCCGATTCCTAAGTGATTGCATTAGCATCGTGGGAGTTTCTCCTTGGTTGGTCGGCGGCACTTACCTCGATTACCCCCTGTGACAAGGACCGTTTTCCCATGGAGGTTTTTTGGCTCGAGCCTCATGGGGAAGAAGTTGTCCACCAGGATTTGGTAGAAGGGCTCTGACATGAGCTTGAGCAGGTCGAAAAACCGGTAGAGATAATAAAGCATCAGGCTGCTTATATCGGCAATACACAAGGGCATGATCAGATTCAATAATGCGGGGAAGTGTTGTGGGGAAAAATGGAAAGTGACCAGTGACCTGCATGCAATTAACCGGATTGTCATATGATGAAATTCATGCCTCAATAAAGGGTTTCTCGGAGAATATCCTCATCCTGTATAGCTCCGTTACAGCCAAATCGGCTTCGAGCTAGGGACAGGCTGGGAATTCCTTCCTTCGGCTCGTGAAAAATCGTGGCTCACCGGAAGACGTTTTGTTGAGATCCTCGTTCCGAGGGACTAGTCCGTCTCGGGGCGCTAGGAAAACGACTCGTGCGCAGAATTGGCGTTCAAGATTGGAATTGATAGTGATTGGCTCAGTCGTGCACTGGAATCGGCATGCGTGCCTTATGGGTAGGACCGTGCTGTCACTCTTGGAAGAATCAATGGCAGCAAGGCGTGTCAAGAGCAACGTTCAGCGGTGCACTTGAATCGACTCACGTTGCCCGTGTTATTTTGCTGGATAGGGAATAGCGGACAATTCTATTCAATCAAGCTTGATAGGTAGCTCGGCTTGATCGATTTGACTGTCAAGCACAAGCGGCCATTTTCAATGTTGGTAGGGTGGTAGCGGGGAGACGGGGGAAGCGCGGCACAAAGGCATTTTCCACTGTATTGATAAGAATATATTTACACACTTGGGATTCAGCGGAAGCCGCCATGGATCCCAGCAAGGGTAAAGAATGGAAAAGCATAAAAAAAAGAAGAGAAGAATTGTTATTTTTTTTAAATCTAACGAGATTGACACAACATCGGCAGATATTAAGACGAAAGCACTCCCCCCTCCTCCCCCTATCTCCTACTTGGAAAACATCTGGTGGACATACTGCGAGTAGTCGTAGCCCTCACCTTGGTGGCTCCTTGGCATGGTCTGCTTGAGGTAGTCCACGACCGGCGCCGGCAGCACCAGCATCTTCAGGTCCATCTCCGTCACATAGGGCTTGTCGCCGGCCACCACGCGGAACGATTCGCGCAGCTGGTCCGGCGAGGTTTGGTCCTCCGTCACGTTCACCATGAAGTTGATGAACTGCTCAAAGGTGATTTCGTTTTGACCCTGCGCAACCGAACTGAAAATGCGATCGAACTCATGGTCCTACACAAAGAAGAGGAGGGGTGAGTAGGGCGAACGCTTTCCACCGGGGGACTCCGCCAGGACTCTACCTCGTAGAAGATGCCCAAACTGGCCAGCGCAGCGTTGAACTCCAGCGAGGACAGCGTGTTCGACTGCGTCTTGTCGAAATACCGGAACGTGCTCTCGAACTCTTCGAGCTGCGCGGGCGTCAAGTTGGTCATGTTGCGCGACACGATCTAAACCACCGAAACACGTTTAGAAAATGCAGCCCCGGGGGGGGGGGCGTCAACGGCATGGGGGTGTATAGTTTACCTGGTTCTCGATAAACGCGCTCTTCTTCGTGACCGACTGCTGCAATAGGCCAAAGTCAAAGACGAGATCGTCGACAGAGTACACGGTATAGTCGTTCTCCTCAATGTTGGCCTCGCGGCACTGGGCATCGAGCTGTTCAAGCGCGTGGATACGAGACTGGAGAGGGTGTAGCTTGGCGGAAAGGGATCTGACCTTGGCTAGTTGAGCCTATAAAGCAAAAAGGCCAGCATCATGAGCCCGCCCTGGCATCCTCAGCTTGTAGTAAAAAGACTTCCTCACATCCAGATTCCCCTCAAGAGCGGCCAGCTCGTTGGAGACCAAGTTCAGCTGTTTTTGTACATCATTGGCCTCTGCGGCGAAGGACTTGCGCAGATTCTCCTTGATGTCTCGGATCTTTCCGTTGATGGCACGGTGTCGCTCGGCTTCTGCCTGGAGAAGCCCATTCCAAACCATGTCTAGGTCCTGGAGGGTCAAACCCGGGGGCGGGTGGTAGGGGGTCAAGTCGTACGTCTTCAGCTTGGTTTGAATGTTGCCCAGCAGGGTGTCGAGATCGCGCTTCTCCGCAACCCACTCGCGTTTGGTGCGCGTCTTGTACTGGGTGAACTCTTGCGACTTGCGCTTAGCGTCTGCGTAGGTGCCGTCGAACCGGGCCGAGGACCACTGGGCCTGGATGTTTTCGACCTGCTCCATCAGGGCCAACACGCGCCGCTCGTAATCATGTTGCATCTCCCACACGGACTGCATCACCTCCGCAAATTTGGCCACGCGGCGACCCGCCGTCTCCACTTTGTCTACCAGCATGGTCGGGTTCATTAGTATGCAGGTGAAGGAGGGGAGGCTGGAAATGACATAAGCTACTGACCAAGTGCAGAGAAGGCATGGAAGTACTGGGCCACGTAGGTCATGACCGAGCGCTCGTCAGGCTTAGCAATGTCACACACGTCTTCGACATCAAGCAGTTTCTAAAGTAAAACATCGTCCGTAACCCCATCCTTCCTATTTCATGGGAGAGCAACTAGTGGGAAAAAAATACGAAATACTCACGGGGATGTTCAAATGGGTAGCGGCCACTTCAAACGCAAGGGCGGTGTTTCCATGACGATCGGACTAAGGAAAGAAAGATCGAGATGACTGGTGAATTTTCAGGCAAGCGCACAAGCTCAGAGGCTCTACCCACCTTGTCCAAGGCGTCATAGTCCAATAGATCCGGGCGGTGGCGATGAATTAAAGCGCAGCTGTTCAATGTATCAAATGAGTGAGAAGCCTTCCAATGCACAATCACAATTTCTCGGATATACGAACAATGCTAATCCATCTGACCAACTGTAGGTAAAGTCTCGCACATCCACCTCCTTGTACGGGGCTGTCTTGCGTTGGCACCACAGGAGCAGACCTTCCTTGGCCGTTAAACCCTCCTCGCTAAAAACCAACGTATATATTAGTAAAAAAAAAAGGGTTTGGGCGATAAGCAAGTTTGAAAATACTTGATATCGGCAATGGTAAACCGCAAAATGATGGTCCAAATCATCCCGAGAATAAGTTTGAGATTCGTGTCGACAATATCTAAAACACGAGGATAAGTGCCGGATCCGATCAGCAAAGGACATATGGGCGGGACAGAGGGGGCGGAATATACTCACCTTCGGCACCAATATTGGTGAGAGCCACGCCGCGATGTTTAATGAATTCGAGGGCCTTGTTCACATTCTCCATCTTTTGAATGCGCATTTTGGGATTGCGATTATACCGGCCCAAGGGAGTATCGCCTATGATTTCCTATTAAGATTGTGGAAAACGTTGCTTAACGTGAACGATTGTGGAGGGGGTCAGACAAGCAATGGGATTACAAGAAGCTGAATCAGCCGGACTCCGTCGGACATGTCGCGTTCCATATCGTCTATGGGCGCAATATCTTGGAGGGCGAGTTTCGTGTTAACCCTAATCACATGGATCGGAAAAAAATGAAGTTTATGCTTGGATGAAAGGGAAAGAGAAAGGGGGATGGGAAATCCGCAATGCATACCATTTTGTAAATGCTAATCGCAGTTGCCGTAACGTAGGAAAAAAAAATAAAGGACGCACATATTAGTCTTTATTTTTAGCATGACGAAGACGGATCCTTACTCTTCTGCTGAATGGTTTCCCAGGTCCGGTCCATCAACCGCGAGGTGTCCTCGACGACCTGCTGCGACGCAGCCGATGGTTGAAATTGTGCCATGGTGATTTCGTGTGCGGAATAGAATACAAGGTGTGCAAAGAAAAGAATTTAAGATTTTTCCTTTTCGTTGCTTGGGGGATAGCCGTACAAACTAACCGCTATCCCACCCCGACGGGACGGCTATCAAGAAATAAAAGGGAAGCAAAAGATGCAAGCGGGTTTGAAGGAAAGTCGACCCACAAACCGATGACCATGAGCCACGATCCCTCGACATTACAGCTCCTCCAGCAACTAGTCGCCAGTGCCAAGTCCCAGAATCCCGCCGCACACTCCACAGCCCATTCAATATACCCGAACGTGCTTCCTCCTCAACAACCCGCCCCAATTAATGGGCTTCCCGTCACGGTGAGTTTGTAAAATGTGTATCCCGACCCTCCCTGATGTCCTCTTATTTGACTTGGCGTGCCACTGTGGCAGTCTATACCCAGCATTTATTCCCTGACCCCGCTCCAGCTTTTATCGCTATCCCAGTCGCAACAGCAGCCGCAATCTGCCCCCCTACCTCCATCTCCCCATTCCCTCTCCATCCCCACCCTTGATCTCTCCCAGATATCTCCAGAAGCCATCCGGCAGGTTCGGGAACAGATCCAACAGCAGAGTCGAACCGAGGAGAAGGAGGCGCGCAAAAAGGATCTGTCGAATGCCGACTCGATCTCGCCCGAGGTCCTGGTACGGATAAGTGAGCTTGCGAAGGAGGGTGCCGTGTTTACAGTGCTGCAGAGCCTGAAGAAGGAGCAGGCGGCTGTCGAACGAGAGCTGTGGGGGCTAAGGGAGCGGATCGTGAAGCGACAAAAGGCCGAGCGGGACGAACTGCTCGCCAAGTAAGTATATATGTGCATCCAGAGTTGGGGTGGTGTGAACAATGCGCTTACTTTGTTGACCATCTCGCAGGGAGCTCCTGGGGGATCCCCAGACGGCCAGGCTAGCCAGTTTGGACCGCCGCGCTCGTGACGAGCTTGCCGAGATGGATCGCTACGCGCTCACCCAGATGGACGAGGAGCTCCACCGCCAGCAGGTGGAGCTGCACAAGGCCGGGGTCCCTCTGTTCCGGCGCGAGCGGACCACCGACCCGGCGCACATTGCAAAGCAGCGTCGGGTTCTCGAGCTGCTGTTGGAAATGATGCCACCCCCGGCCGCCAAGGAAAGTGCGATGTAAATTGTTCTTCTTTATTGTAAATAGTTAGATAGATGGGAGAAAAGAAGTCGATTCAAAAAAAAACATTCTCATTTGTCTTAATATAATAACACAAGATGCGGGAAAAAAAAATGAATCAAAGAGAGAGAGAAAACAGTAGAAACGAATATGCTAAAAAGGAGCAAATAATAATAATTATCCCAAAAAAAAAAAACAAATATAAAGTCCAGACGAAGCGAGATCGAATAACATATGAAAAGAAAAAAACCTATTCCTTAGGACGACCATATCTATACAGGGGAGAGAGGGGAGCCAACTCATGCATTGCAGAGCATGTTGAATAGGACCTGGTTCTCCGCCTCCACCACGTCCACCGGCGCATGGTTCGAGGGGCAGTCTGCATTGGCCATCTTGCGCTCCATTGGCATCTCCTCGCCCATCTCGAACACGTTCCATATCTGAGCGCCGAGCTCGCTCTTCAAGGTGTCACGCATCAGGCGGTCATACGCGTCCAACCTCAGCGTCGAGAATCTCCGCTGCCATGCCGTGTTGTCTGCCCGGCAGCAAAAGTACTGCGATGATCTATATACAATGGGGACGCCGTAGGGTTGGTAGCGCTGGCGGAGGAAGGCGACCAGGCGGTTGAAGCGGTCCACGAACTCGTTGTAGGGAAGGAAAGCGGCGTCCCAGTTGCCGAGCGAGATGATCACTAGGCTAGGGGGCTGGGCGGAGAGGAACCATCGCTTGGCGTGGTGAGCTCGGCCTTGCTTGGACCCCGATGGAGATTCGGGATCGAACTCAGGAACGACCTTCAGGTCGGGAATCTGCTTTTTGAGCTCTGCCACGTTCGGAAACTCATTGAAGATCTCCTCCCATGCAGGATCGTTGAAGTTGCTAATCGAGGCGGCAAAAGCATTAAAAAAAAAAAAGAGGCAATAGAATGAGTGTCTACCCAATATCGTTCTATTGTGTGCTCTAGTCCTACCTCAGACCGTCCCACTTATAATACTCCACGAGCGAACGGGTGGTGTTGTGCTCGTCCCCCACAATAGTGAGGTTGTTGATGCGTTCCCCGGGGTTGAAGAGGGAGTAGTCCCAGTCTGCCTGGGTATAGTCCTCACAAGCACACTCGCGCGCTCGCTGCTCATCGTCTCCGCCGCCGTCCTTGCACCACTCGCCCTTCGTCACGATCTTCTTCAGCGAGCGGCGCGAGTTCGAGTCTCCAAACCAGTGCACCCGGGGATACTTCTGCGCGAGACACTGGCTGAATTCTTGATAGGTGACCTTGCGATATCGGCAGGTGTAGGGGGCCCAGAAGAAGCCGGCGGAGTCCACGGCCGACGGCTGCACCTTGGGGTCGGACGTGTTGAACTGCGAGATGTGGAGCCATCTCCCGGGATGGTCGCCGTGGGAAGTGCAGAGGGGCAGGTCGAAGTGGTTGGTATAGCTCACCTCCTTTGCATGCATTCCCTCCAGGGTCAGCTCGCCCTCGAGCTCCACGTCGTCCTTGCGCTCCTTGGGCTTTTCGTCCTCATCCACGACCCGCAGCCGAAGGCCGTCGGGAGAGGGCAGCTCGACCGGTATGTACGGCACGAGGGGGGCCGTGTCGTAGTTCCAGCGGCCATCGCGGTACTCCCACCGCGTGAAGATCTGGTAGGTGCCGGGGTCGAGCAGACGCACTTCCGCCTCGTACACGTGAATCCCTCCCCGCTTGACGGCCTCATGGGGCAAGCGCTCGACCCCGTCCGCTCGAGCAGCATCCGCCAGGCTCGGGTTGTGCAGGGCCTCCTTCTCCCGAACCAGCCGATGGAGGACGGTGTGGCCGTGCCATTGTTTTGGCTTCAGCGCAACCGTCAGGTTCTCTTTGGAGAAATCCACCGCGGCCATCAGCAGGCTATCCCACCCATAGCCGGGCAAAGGGGTGTAGAGTTCCCGGTTTGTGTCGTTGAGCTCCCATGCGCCCTCCTCGAGCGGCGGGAGCACGACCCGGACACAGAACGGCTGTCCACTCTTCAAAGTGACCGGGCCCTCCTTTGCAGCGTACACGCGGGCCTGGGTGGGCGTGACCCGTTGGCGCTCCTCCACCTCCGAGGAGGACAGTTTCACCTCATCATCCAAGCTGTCGAGCACCAAGGCGCGGACGAGATCCATGTGCATCGGGGTGTTGCCGCATGTGTACATTTCCCAATCGCTGGCGGGCCCATCGCCTCGGCCCCAGAGCGATTCCACCTCGCCAACAACCCCATCCATCCACTCTCGCAGCCGTTTTGCCTTGAAGTATTCGCTGGTGTACGCAATCGCATGGAGAATCACAAATCCAGCCGCGATGAGCGAGACGACGAAGAACAAGAATGTGCGCTGCCGCAGTGATAGGGCGAAGGGGGGCTTGGGCTTGGTGGGGGGGCGCATCGGGGGAGGGCGGATCGCGCTGAAATAGAGGCAGGTACGAGGGGCTGTCCCTCAGAGAGAAGAGCTTCCTCATCGAGAGGCTGGAAGAGAGAGATGTGAGAGGGGAAGGGGAAGCAGGATAGAAAGAATGGATGAATGCGGGTGAGAGAGAGAGAGAGAGG